>NC_135219.1:6913027-7183027 GCF_052324685.1 Brachyhypopomus gauderio
AGTAGTGTTAAGACATGGCGTGGCAGTTCAGTAGTGTTAGGACATGGTGTGGCAGTTCAGTAGTGTTAAGACCTGGCGTGGCAGTTCAGTAGTGTTAAGACCTGGCGTGGCAGTTCAGTAGTGTTAAGACCTGGCGTGGCAGTTCAGTAGTGTTAAGACATGGCGTGGCAGTTCAGTAGTGTTAGGACATGGCGTGGCAGTTCAGTAGTGTTAAGACATGGCGTGGCAGTTCAGTAGTGTTAAGACCTGGCGTGGCAGTTCAGTAGTGTTAAGACCTGGCGTGGCAGTTCAGTAGTGTTAGGACATGGCGTGGCAGTTCAGTAGTGTTAGGACATGGCGTGGCAGTTCAGTAGTGTTAAGACCTGGCGTGGCAGTTCAGTAGTGTTAAGACCTGGCGTGGCAGTTCAGTAGTGTTAAGACATGGCGTGGCAGTTCAGTAGTGTTAAGACATGGCGTGGCAGTTCAGTAGTGTTAAGACATGGCGTGGCAGTTCAGTAGTGTTAAGACCTGGCGTGGCAGTTCAGTAGTGTTAAGACATGGCGTGGCAGTGTAGTAGTGTTAGGACATGGTGTGGCAGTGCTGTAGTGTTAGGACATGGTGTGGCAGTGCTGTAGTGTTAGGACATGGTGTGGCAGTTCAGTAGTGTTAGGACATGGTGTGGCAGTGCTGTAGTGTTAGGACATGGTGTGGCAGTTCAGTAGTGTTAGGACATGGTGTGGCAGTTCAGTAGTGTTAGGACATGGTGTGGCAGTTCAGTAGTGTTAAGACCTGGCGTGGCAGTTCAGTAGTGTTAAGACCTGGCGTGGCAGTGCTGTAGTGTTTAGACTTGACGTGGCAGTTCAGTAGTGTTAAGACATGGCGTGGCAGTTCAGTAGTGTTAAGACATGGCGTGGCAGTTCAGTAGTGTTAGGACATGGTGTGGCAGTTCAGTAGTGTTAAGACCTGGCGTGGCAGTTCAGTAGTGTTAAGACATGGCGTGGCAGTTCAGTAGTGTTAGGACATGGCGTGGCAGTTCAGTACTGTTAAGACCTGGCGTGGCAGTTCAGTAGTGTTAAGACATGGCGTGGCAGTTCAGTAGTGTTAAGACATGGCGTGGCAGTTCAGTAGTGTTAGGACATGGTGTGGCAGTTCAGTAGTGTTAAGACCTGGCGTGGCAGTTCAGTAGTGTTAAGACCTGGCGTGGCAGTTCAGTAGTGTTAAGACATGGCGTGGCAGTGTAGTAGTGTTAGGACATGGTGTGGCAGCGCTGTAGTGTTAGGACATGGTGTGGCAGTGCTGTAGTGTTAGGACATGGTGTGGCAGTTCAGTAGTGTTAAGACCTGGCGTGGCAGTTCAGTAGTGTTAAGACCTGGCGTGGCAGTTCAGTAGTGTTAAGACCTGGCGTGGCAGTTCAGTAGTGTTAAGACATGGCGTGGCAGTTCAGTAGTGTTAGGACATGGTGTGGCAGTTCAGTAGTGTTAGGACATGGTGTGGCAGTTCAGTAGTGTTAAGACCTGGCGTGGCAGTGCTGTAGTGTTAAGACATGGCGTGGCAGTTCAGTAGTGTTAGGACATGAAGGGCACTGCCCGTGTGCTTGGTCCTGCTCCCTGTTCGCTCACTGGTTTAATCAGCACTCTACATCATCCCAGCGCCCTTACCTTATTCTTACCTCTACTTATACTGTCTGGAACGCTTTGTGTTCAAAGCTGGCCCTTCATGAGGTGCTTGTCCCTGCAGCTTCTCTCTCGGGCTCCCTGCACACTCACCTGTTTCTAATATCTTCCTGCTATCCACACTGAGCTGCTCCTTAAATGTGCTCCTAGGTTGGAGGGCTATGTCGACCAGCGCTACAAGGAGCACTTGAAAAACCAAGGCAAGGTGGACTCAGTAAGTTTGCTGCTACCTCAACAGCATCTCGTGTGCTTGTGATTTTGGAAGGCAGCCTATGTCATTTCTGATTAGAGAAACATGATTTTTGTGTTCCTTGATTATTTAATCCTTTTATATATTGAGGATAATCTAGCCCTTTGATTTGAATGTTTGGTGCCCTCGATTCAAATTCTACGCTAGCATCCCTGTCACTGCTTTTGCAGACAGGTGTTTTCCTCAGTTGGCTTGCAAATGGTTGTGTTGTGTGTTATGTTCCCGTTGTGTTTTCCTGGGTGAAATGTTATTAACTATACAACCAGGATGATTTGCAAAGGTTCTGATTATCCTTCTCTGTCCTACTCTATTATTGTGCTCCATTATCCTACTCTATATGCATCCATAAGTGTTTATGTAGTATATCTGTCAATTTGGCCACCATTTAAAAATCAAATCAGTTCCTAGATTAGCAATGAAGATTCTTGAATTCGCTGCTATAACCGTCTGTCCTGAACATTGTATGTTGGAGGTCGGGCCTGGTATCCCATATATTGAGGTTTGCCCAAGAGGAAATGTGACACCCCTACATTGTAGTATATGTTTGAACCAGACTCTCATGAGCTCAACACGAATGCAGTAATTAGGTGGAAGTGTCAGAGACAAAAAAAACCCCTTCTTTATATACTGACATTAGTGGTGAGCTTTTAGCTCCAGCTCAGAAGAGGTGTCATCATTGTTACTTTGCTCTGCAGAGAAGATGCATTTATGACCAGGAGCCAGAAATAGTTTTGAGGGTGTTTTTTTTCTGTTGATAGCTGGTCGGAGTGGATGTCATGGCTGCTTTAGACATGTATGTGGAAAGAGGCCAGTGGGAGAAGTGCATTGATACTGCATCTAAACAGGTACTATCCAGAGCTGTTTTTTTTAAACCATATATTACATCTACAATTATATTAGAGCCTAATTGTTACTCTCAGGTGAATCTCTGATTTAGTTTTTAACTTTTTTCGCATGCTGTTTAGTGTTGTTGATCTGTTCTCTGTAGCTTAAATCTTGTCCCTCCGTCTCTCTGCCTCTGTCACTCCTCCTCTGTCTCTCCTCCATCTTCTCTCCACCTTCTCTCTCTCTCTCTACCTTCCACACTCCATATCTGTGCCCCTCTGCTCCACCCTTGCAGAATTTTAAGATCCTCCACAAATATGTGGCTCTGTACGCCACACACCTGATCAAAGAGAGCCAGGCAGAGAAGGTGCTCAACCTGTACACACAGCACGGGCTGCCGGCCAACCCGCAGGTGTGCTAACCTACTGCCGTATCTGTGCATGCGCTGAAGGCATCTTTATTGAACCCACGTTCATAGGTCGCTGGAACCCTCCCATTGTTGAAAGTGTCATGAAGTTAAATAGGCCACAAATTACTTTTGTAATTACTTTTTACTTTTTTACGAATTACTTTTGTACTTTTGTGAGCTTCGTTTGCAGTGTTGAATGGAAGGTTTATTCAGTTTAAAATAGCAAGTTTAGCAAGCAGTCTGTGAGCCAGAGGCCTGAAGTTTGGGCTCCAAAGCTCAGCCAGCTTACTTGCTTCTTCCTCACAGAACTTCAACATCTACAAACGCATGTTTCTGGAGTTAATGACCCTGAGGGACAGGGACGTCGCTGAGGCGTATCGGATGTGGGCCGACCTCAGAGACGCTCTGCACCTGCTGGTGGGTTATGGCGCTGATCAAAGCAAGAGAAGGTGTCGTGCCCCCGTAACTTCCTGGGCCATTTATGATTCTCATCTTTGTTTTGGGCAGTGCGAGAATTTAACGAAGTCTTCCGAAGCAAACTCACCAGCCCATGAGGATTTTGAGCAGATGCTTGTGGTAGCTCACTATTACGCCACCCGCTCCGTGGCCAAGGGCATTGACCAGCTGGTGCATACCTTCTTTTATGAGTATTACTACCAGTAGTGACACTTTATTTTGATCTATATAAGATAAAAGATCAGACATGCACTTCTGTAGTAAGGCTATGAAGCTACTCATATAACATAAGATGCTGGAACATCATTCTTTTGCTATGCACCATTCCCTAAAGTGCTGACTGACTTGTGTCCTTTTGAGTGATCTAACTGTTTTTTGTGGGAAAATTTCCCATTCGGCTCTTTGCTCCAGAACATTTTGGCGGCCAAACTGTCCATTTCCCTGCTGAGGCACACCGAGCTCATTCCAGCAGACAAGGCCTTCTACGAGGCAGGCCTGGCAGCCAAGGTAAGTCCCCACCAGATCCACCAGCAGATCCCCCTGCAGATCCACCAGCAGATCCCCCTGCAGATCCCCCAGCAGATCCCCCTGCAGATCCCCTAGCAGATCCCTCAGCAGATCCCCCAGCAGATCTCCCGAGCAGATCACTCAGCAAGGCCCTCAATCGGCTCCAAGCAACTGTTGCCACTATCAGCCGTTCATGTTGGGTTTTTGGGGTGACAGTGAATACCCCTGGGTAAATCAGTCCTCTGAAATCAGGAACAGTTGCGGTTGATTCGATTCAAATAGTTGGTTGGAGGTCCTGACATTGACTAGTGACATTGACTAGTGTTGAATAAAATAACATTTTGTCCTATGCAATTTGAAAGTCTTATGCAGATAATAAAGTTATTTCTTTATTTTTGCTGTGAAGTTCAAATTCTGATATGCAGATTTTTGTTCTCTGCAGGCTGTTGGGTGGAACAACATGGCTTTCATCTTCCTCAACCGCTTCCTGGATTTGGCTGACGTAAGTCGAGTTTGTATTTAATGCACATATCTCCTCTGTCAACTAGATCAGGTGGAATTATAAGCATGCTGGTAGAGCTATGAAGCACTGTGCTGCTGTAATGCTGTGCTGCTGCTGTAATGCTGTGCTGCTGAAACGCTGTGCTGCTGAAACGCTGTGCTGCTGAAACGCTGTGCTGCTGTAATGCTGTGCTGCTGTAATGCTGTGCTGCTGTAACGCTGTGCTGCTGTAATGCTGTGCTGCTGTAATGCTGTGCTTAGTGCCATTTGTGCTACACCGCTCATGCGATTTCTACTGTGAGAAGCCAGATGACCTTTGTTTGTTTTTCACAGAGCATTGACGAGGGGACACTGGAGGCCTTAGACCACACAGATTTTCAGGACACCGATATTCCCTTTGAGGTCCCTCTGCCATCCAAGCTCTATGTCACTGTAAGGCTTTTTCACCCAGTGAGGAAAAAAAAAGAAATCAGACATTTTAAGGATGTGATGATATATCTGAATAACAATTTCATATACAGTATATTGTGAAATTATGTCTTACAACACCTGCATGTTTTTCATTTAAAAATGTCACTAATGCCCTAATGCAGACTTAATGTGTGGATATAACTATTTTCTAGTTACTTTACTAGAAAATGCTATTTGAAACAGGAAACTCAAATATACAGATTTCTGGCACTGTGTATTTTTCTTTCACCATTGTGTCTTGATCATCAAAAAGCACTGCGTGCGGCTGGAGGGCTGCGTGTGTGTGGAGGGCTGCGTGTGTGTGAAGCGCCGTGTGTATGTGGAGCATGTGTGTGGAGCGTGTGTGTGTGGAGCGTGTGTGTGTGGAGCGTGTGTGTGTGTGGAGCGTGTGTGTGTGTGGAGCGTGTGTGTGTGTGGAGCGCTGCATGTGGAGCGTGTGTGTGTGTGGAGCGCTGCATGTGGAGCGTGTTTGTGTGTGTGGAGCGCCGTGTGTGGAGCGTGTGTGTGTGTGTGTAGAGCGCTGCGTGTGGAGCGTGTTTGTGCGTGTGGAGCACCGCGTGTGTGTGGAGCGCACGCGCATGTGTGTGTGGAGCGTGTGTGTGTGTGGAGTGCTGCGTGTGTGTGTGTGGAGCACTGCGTGTGGAGCGTGTGTGTGTGTGGAGCGCTGCGTGTGGAGCGTGTGTGTGTGTGTGGAGCACCGCGTGTGTGTGGAGCGTGTGTGTGTGTGGAGTGCGCGTGTGTGTGTGTGGAGCGCCGCGTGTGGAACGTGTTTGTGCGTGTGCAGCACCGTGTGTGTGTGGAGCGCACGCGCGTGTGTGTGTGGAGCGTGTGTGTGTGTGGAGTGCTGCGTGTGTGTGTGTGGAGCGCTGCATGTGGAGCGTGTGTGTGTGTGGAGCGCTGCGTGTGGAGCGTGTTTGTGTGTGTGGAGTGCTGCGTGTGTGTGTGTGGAGTGCTGCGTGTGGAGCGTGTGTGTTTGTGGAGCGCTGCGTGTGGAGCGTGTGTGTGTGTGGAGCGTGTGTGTGTGTGTGTGGAGCGCCGCGTGTGTTTGGAGCATGTGTGTGTGTGTGGAGCGCTGTGTAAAGCGGTGACTGTGATGCAGGTGGAGCAGCGGGAGGAGATCAGGGACTGGGTGCTGAGCGTGTCCATGGACCAGCGTGTGGAGCAGGTTCTGTCCAGGGACGAGAGGGGCACATACGAAGCCTCGCTCACGGCTGCCCACACGGGGATCCGCTCGCTGCCCTGCGTCATCACAGGTGAGGCCGTCCCACGCAACACCTACAAATTCCTCCTGCACAACTCGCTTATCAGGTGCTGGACTGTCAAGCACTCTAGACATGGTGCCTGGCAGACAGAACTCAACTACAGGCTTGGTTGAGCTAAACTTCATCTATCTCCATCACTGCACAGTGAGAGTTTCTGACCACTGCAATCTCACAGCTGATATTGACCAAACTTCAGTCTCTCGAGCCCCTATTTGACTTGAAAGCCTATGAAATATAGAAGCAGTTTGCTTTAATCATATTATGTCACAAAGTTCAAATAAAAGTCAACAACCAAACCAAACTTTCAAGCAAGGAGACCCCCTGGGCATGCACCTCTACACAGGCATCCACCACAGATATATGCAGTACTTCTATATTTCTTAGTTGCCTTTTAAAGTGTGTGTGTGTGTGTGTGTGTGTGTGTGTGTGTGTGTGTGTGTGTGTGTGTGTGTGTGTGTGTGTGTGTGTGTGTGTGTGTGTATGTGTGTGTATGTGTGTGTGTGTGTGTGTGTGTGTGTGTGTGTGTGTGTGTGTGTGTGTGTGTGTGTGTGTGTGTGTGTGTGTGTGTTCAGCTTGCATCACATCTTAAGGGAGTTCTTAAGGGAATGGTCCACAGGCTCCTTTTAATGGAATAAGCAAGGAATTGTTTCTCTCTTCTCTCTCCTATCTTTTTCTATCTCTCTATCTCTCTCTGTCGCTTTCTCTCTCTCTCTCTGTCGTTCTTTCTTGCATGTCCACAGGCTACCCTGTACTTGGCAATAAAATAGATTTCAAAAAACCAGGGATGGCAGCAAACAAGGATGACTGGAATAAATTTCTGATGGCTACGAAGGTGAGACCCCTCTTTTTAATGTTTTCCAGTAATAATAATAATATTGTTAGTATTTTTCTATCACTGGTGCCTATTTGATATATGATTCAGATATATGATTAACCTTACATTGTTTGAATAGTTTTGTTTTTTTCTTTAAAGAAAATTCTATTTTTCTTCATATAGAGATTTTCATCTCTATAAGGGTTCCTTTTTGCAGAATTAGTTTTACACTGTGTGAATATTGAATTAGAGATTCCATTGCTCTGCTGCTGATGTTGTCACAGACTACCTTTGCTGTGATTGACTATTGGTTGTGTGTTCATCTGCAGACCACTCACAGTCCGGAGTGTCAAGACGTCCTGAAGTTTATTGCCCAGTGGTGCGGGGGTCTTCCATCAGCTAGCTTCTCCTTCCAATAAAGGGAAGGTGGTTATTTCTTTATCTCCCTCTTCCTCTCTCCCTTCATCTCTCTCTCTCCCTCTCAGCCTCCCTCTCTCTCTCTGCCTTTATTTTGCCCACTCCCACTCTCCACCTGTTCCATTCAGATGTTTCATTTGCTTTACACTCTGCTCTGAAAACAATGTGCTCCTCTCCTCCTCATCATCCTTTTGTAACCTGTTAAATCTGTTAGACAGCGAGAGTACATTTCTTTCATCAGCTCAGTTCATTAAGACTTCTGGAGGTCATAAAGGTACTCTTTTTACTGTGTGTGCGTGTGTGTGTGTGTGTGTGTGTGCGCGTGTGTGTGCGTGTGTGTGTGTTGCGGTGTATACTATACAGATGTTTAACGATAACTGTAAAATAACCAATATATGAGTATACAGCTATATACATATTTTGACATTTTATATATGAACATTACAAAACCAAATAAAGGTCAATGTTTCTTTGTGATTGCCAGCATTCTTATTTTATTTTTCATTTTAAAAAGCTTATGTTTTTACATTTATATGAGTTAGAAACAAGGTAAAAGATGCAATTTGGATATTGTAATAAAATTTCGAAATGTTTTTTACTGTTGTTAAATTACTTACGTAACGCTAATTAATTTGCCGCATACTTGTAACGTTTGAGTTATATTATTGCACAGAATCGTTATAATCGAAGAAATACTGAGTAACGTTTATCAGTTGTAAATAATCAATCTAAATGTCAGCTGTCAAATGGCCACGTCAAACAACACCCTCTTGTGGACGTGATTTAAACATACCCAGACCCTTCTCGAATTTCTCATACAGATAATTAATAATATGCTTACTGCTTAAACAAGCGTTGTCTCTTAATTTGTGTTGCTAAATAGAATAGATCCCTCTTAAATGCAAAATAATAATGAGTGGGCGTCAATAATAGCCTACGGATGTAGAGAAACAGGGCTTCTTAAATTAAGTATTTCTTAAATAATTAGTTTTTCGCTTTAATTTGGCCATTGCTTTTACTGCTAATTTGGTTTCGTTTTGAGTATATAATTTAACTTGGACGAAATGACATCCAGATTTCTTTTCTTCCAAATGTTTCTTCTCTAAAGCCATCCTGTTCGCCGCAGTCATCCTGACGGTGGCGCAGTCTGCTTGTGTCTGCAGCGCCATGGCTGCTCTTCCCTTCCCTTGATGTCCCGTTGCGTTTAATATTGACGAAAAGGTCTTAAAGCGCAAAAACTGATCTTCTGGTTATACACGATAAATAGTGTTCAGTTCTCCTGGGTTGAACATCTTTTTTGTAAAACGCACTTTACACTTTTTGTGTTGGCTTCCATTCGAGTCGTGTGCATTCAGTTTTACTTGAGGCACACACACACACACACACACACACACCTTTAATATGAATCTGGGGGCGGCGAGTAGTCAAGGCCTGTTGGACGATGATTATCGACGGTCAACAAAGCCTAGACAGCCTAGAATAGCTATTGTGTCGTTGGGAATAATGTTATTTTGCCCTTCAGGAATCAACATTGGCAGAGCCTGTCTGATATGATGTAGTGCAGAAGAACGGCGTTTAATGTGTGAACCTAATTTCCTGAGGTGAAATATGCTAATAGCCTACACACCTTTCTGTAACACAGTAAACTGGCTATAATGCGTTGTGCTCTGTAGTGAACTGGGCGCTTGGCTTTATTCACCCACAACAGGCCCCGACTTTGCAGTGGAACAGCGGCGAAAAATGTATTTCATCACACAGCAAAATGTCTAATGTCGATTTTTCCTTACGATGCTCATTCATATCTACCCGGGAATTAAATTAACAGCTATTTTCACAGCGTAGAAATGACTGTGCAACCTATACGAAAATTCAGATGTTTTAAATTATATTTTTCTTTCTTTCTCTTTTCTCTTTGTATTTAAAGAAACTAAAAGTAACTTGAAGTCATAACGGCATTTGTGTTGTTTCTATGTTATTAAGTCCTGTAATCTATGTCCAGTATTGCGCGTAGGCTACAAGGTGTCGCAGTGATGATGTCTCAAGCGCTGACCTGCTGCGTTCAGATATCTACCCTACATACATACTTGAACCTTACAGCAGTTATATTCGTTGAGCAACACATTTTGCAGTTCATGCAGTTTTTAAATTCACAACAATTACACAACCCTTAGACCACCTTATCGCTATGACTTTGGACCACTTTCCATTGCGAACCAATATTGGAGGCCTGTCTACTCTTAAGTATAAATCTAATCGTGATATAATTAGGGAATCATTGTCAAATCATGGGAATCCAATCCAAAAAATGTTATACACAAATTAATGTATATCCGGCTACTGTTTTGCCTATAGATAAGAAGTAAAATATTTGAAATCCTAGACTTGTTATACATAGCAGTCCTTAACATTTCATAAGCAGGCTGACAATGCTAATAATATACTAGCATGAGCAATCATTAGCCTGAACAGATGACCTTGAAAATAAAATCACCAATGCCTGAAGATGTCAGTGGTAAAAAAATAAGGCGATGCTGGAACTCAAATTATACAAAATAAATTATACAAAATAACCTTTATTATTACAAAAATTGTTATGTCGCAGTCCTGGTATATATTTAAACTGATTTCACTCACTGTATATTTGCTAATGGCTAATGCTGTCATATCGATCAGTAGGTCTAGCCTACTGTTCAGACTACTTTAGTCTGTAGAAATGTATACTCCGTTGTTGATACTTCGACTACATCTTCATGCGTTGCATAAACTTTGTTTCATTGATGTTAAAACAGAATAGATTTTACTCAGGCCTGTTTAATTTTAGTTTAGACGTTGCGGTGTTTTTGATTACAGCAGAATGCTGCTGTACAATCAAATCACAAAACACATAGAACAGAGAGTATGTTGCAACGTAGATCTTAATGTTAAACACAATTACTTATTCCCCAAGACACAGCTAAATTTCGCTCACATTTGTTCCATGAGTCGTCCAAAATGATAAATGTACCTTTTTTATTGAATGCAACAGAAACATTTTCATTTTAAGAGAACGTTTAATAAATGATTCTCCCCGTTGAAATGACAAATTATATAATTAACTACTATAAATTGAAATAAATACCATGGCGTCAAGAAATAAAATTAATATTTTAGTCTGGATTTATTGTCAACCTAGACATAATTACACAAAGTTTATTAATCATGGAAAACATCACATTTTGCGAAGGATTTTGTTTTACCTTTGCGAGGACACACGACAGCTGTGACTTTAACTGTCACCATGCACTGTCCACACTATTCGCCTGTGCTAATCTTAGTGTAAGCTTAGTAATTTCAGTTATAAAACAGCTCATTTAATTGTTCTTGATGTTCTTCCTAAAGTAGGCCGCGGGAACGTCAAAAATAACAGTGCTAAAAACTATATATTGATGACATAGGCTCAATCTCTGAAAGGGCGCGCGGAGCCCATGCGGTTATTAGAGGATGTAGGCCAAAACCACGAAATGGTTGACTTCTATGGGTTACTTCCATTTTCTATGACCTCAGGGGCGATTTTTTTAGTCCACACTACGGAAATGATCAGAATCGGTCTTGACCACAAAAAGCAATTTTAGGACTCATTAAGTTCTGAAGACTAAACTTTAAAAATTAAAATGAATTTGTCTGCAGTAATGCGTAACCCCGTCTATGCACTTAAGACACAACACTTAGATGGAAATTCCTTTACGGAACAACAATTTGAACAACAGTATGAATTGCGTAATATTGCTTAGGCTGCATTAGTTAGTGTTCTTATAGCCATCGATGACATTTGCCCTCTCTCTTGGCATTCACCGCGTGCCTTAATTGTATGGACATTTAAATCAAGGTCCGCTGTGAACACGAAGAGAAGCAGGCCTGTTTATACCTTTCAATATCAGATTCTCTTAAGGGCATGACAGTAATTCCGAAGAGAACGCAGTGAACAAGGCGGACCGCGGAAACCTGCTTTAAGCTAAGATGTCGCACCAAAATGTCTACGTTCCCCTCTGAATGGTGCAGCATCAATATCAAATATTGCACAGTACATGCACACTCAAGCATCGGCATCACAGATGTAAGAACAACGGCACATATCTGTTACTATAGCCCACTAAACCACAGAACGTAGAAAACTTAAAAAAAATAAAAAATAAATAAAAGATGCACACAAAAAAGCAAGCGTTATCATTTATTACATTACCTATTCTCCAACCATTCGAACGGCGTGACCATATTATTTCCATAGGACGTTGAGTATCTCCGGTCCTGTGTCGGTGCAACGTAAGGCCCGAGCGATAGCAATGCGAAAAGAGCGCTCAGTGCCTTGCTGCAGTCGGTCCTTTTGCTCAACTCCCAAGAGATATAAAAAAAATAGAAGAGGGCCCATCTGGCTCCTCACCAGCTTTGTCAAGTCTTGCATACGCTAAAATGCTAATGACCTAGATAGCTCATGCAAAATGCAGCAGAGGTAAGAAGGGGGGAGGGGGGTGGGGGGCTCACCCCGCCTTATGTGGGGTCGGGCGGGGTGTGTTAGGAGGTGAGGGCAGTAGAAAGCACCTGCACCATGAGGGGGTAAGCTAAATATTGGAGGAAAAAAGTAGAGGCGACAATTTGTCAAAGCCAGGCTTGCACCACACACAGAAACGAGAACGGGGTCTGCACAAATTACATTTTAATGAGACGCTGTATTCCAGAACGTTTACGTCAGTTTTTGCCCGGAAATTAAAGCAGCCTAGACGATCTATAAATATGTCCTACACAAATAAGTTGAAGTAATGTCACGTACATTCACGCATCTAAAGTGTGAAAAACAAACCATGCAGATTCTTAAAAAAGTAAAATAGACATTTTTTGTTGAACAATGTGTAAGAAAAGATACATTACAAACCCATTTTCATCATATTTCAGCAAAACAATTATACCTGTAATAAATACATGTTTTTATCCCTTGAAAAAAATAACAATCCATATATCCAGTTGTGCGACGTGTCCACATGAATATCGATGATTTAAAGCATCCTCCAGAGGCACCGAAATTGACATATTCGCACATAGCACCTTGATACCATCTGACGCGACAGATACCTTTTTCCGCTGATAATGTTACGCTAAAAAAATCCCTTTCGATGAAAACCGAGCAGAACGTACGTCTCGAAGGCTGGAAGCCAGAAAAATGTTACATAGCCTATACAAGTCGAGAAGAGGTTGAAATGTAAAATGGTGTGTTGCAGAGCGCGATCTGAGAGAGAGGAGGAGAGAAACCCAGTTTATCATAGACAGTCTCATTGCAGCCACTAAGCTCCCCCATCCTGCTCCTCCACTTCTCTCTCTCTCTCTCTCTCTCTCTCTCTCTCTCTCTCTCTGAGGATTACTCTGATGGATAGACGTGGCATCTGCCGGTTTACTAGACAAATTGCTGTGCTACAGTTAGTCTCTCCAGTATCTCTCCGCCACTGTTTTGATATTTAAAACCTCACATCACGTCGGACTTTAATCTATCTATCTATCTATCTATCTATCTATCTATCTATCTATCTATCTATCTATCTATCTATCTATCTATCTATCTATCTATCTATCTATCTATCTATCTATCTATGTTTGTCTGTCTGTCTGTCTGTGTTTAATTTTAAATGAGTACTCTGAGATTTTATCCCAATTGACAGGGATGAATGACAAAAGAGGGATAAAAGAGATTACAGAGTGTACTGTATACTAGTACTGTATTATATACAAGCAGACTATCTGCTGCTGTTTAAGGCCGCAAAAGTAGTGTTCAAAGGATAACATAATCTGTTGGCAGTATACGTTACAGTCGGTTTTTAATAAAACATGACCACTGATGCTAATAATATTGCAGCATTTTTGTAAACTACGTGAAATAAATATTTTGCTAACACGGTAAATTTCAGGAATTGGTTCATCAAAATGTCTCCAAAAAATAGAGCCCGAGTCCATATGGCCTGTCATCTGTGCGTTTTACCCCCTCCCCCACTTCCCAGCTTTGATTTATTGTCGCACCGTAATTTATCATAGTTTAAATATTTCGTGAAAGACGCTTACAAGATACACTTTATAGCAGACACAGGATTCGCGTAGGTTACTGGTTACTCACCTACCTATTTTAACCAAGTTAAAATTAATATAATCTAGTTTAATAGCTAGAGATTAATCAGCCACGTCTATCGAAAATGTACCTCTTTCAAATTAAAAAGCCTCCTTGAACTATTTCATTTATAAATCAAAAAGACTGTGATTCCACATACAGGCCTAGGCCTATGAAAATTACACATTTGCTTTGCCTTGACATTGTAGACACCTATTGTATTTTGCGCGCTGGGGGAGCCTGAACACACTGGGTGTGAGGTCAGTAGAGGTCTCCTTATCCCCTCTTGTGTGGCAGTAATGATGAGTGTGTCGTCTGCCCAACGCGTGTCTCCCATAAACACATTCGACACGCAGTCAACTCCAGATGGTTCGTGGTACAGCTCGTTCGGTCCTCCCTTTATGTTGATTTACATTAAAGACTACAGGGTGAAGACTTTCAAGGCCTCGGAAGTAAATAACACCTTCATAACACGTACTTTTAAACTAAAGTGTAAATATTAATGTGTAAATATCTGAAACTGTGGGCTAATTAAATTAAGAAATATACCTACCAGGGTCAAGAGACACTTTATCCCATCAACTGCCGCCTTCGGCTGTGACATTCTTGATCATTTATGTTCCTGTGTAAAATGTTATTAAAAGAAGAAAAGTAAAAATAGAAATAATTATTACCACCACCATCATATTTGGGTAAATGAAACGATACATGTTTAAACATGTTAAACATGTGAATGTTTAAACAGTAAAAAGTATAACCTAACCTTTTAAAAACTGATATATGGTCACATGCTTGTGCCTCATAGCACTCATGCACTGTTATTTTTATTTACTAGCGGTTTAATCTATCGGTTTAATGTTTATTAGGACATGGACTATTTTGGAAAAAAAAGTTTATTAAACGTGATTGTGTATCAAATCATGCTTCTGCACGTAATGTGGCTGGCGAAATAAATCAACTGTAGCAGCCTAAGAAAACGTGATAACTGGCTAATTGCGATTACTGGGTTACCCGTTAGGGGGAAATGTAGGCAACGTAGCGGAGCCATTCTAACCAGTATACTAGTGGTGAACTGAGCAGGGCTGCAATGCTAACCAGTAAACTAATGCTGAACTGAACACAGCAGCAATGCTAACCAGTAAACCAGTATACTAATGCTGAACTGAACAGCTAGCGTCGTTTTCCCCCAGCAGAAAGGGAGAGGCGACGTCCAGACGGAGGCCTCTTATCCGCTAGAAGAGAACGGTGACCTAATGGGACATCTCGTTGGGCTTCAGTGATAACGCGGTAACTACCTTAACACTAGCTAGTCAGTTATGTTAACCTAGCTACCATAAATTGTACAGATATGATAGAGAAGGGAACGGATATCTAAAAAGCCGATCAAATTAGTTGTGTTTGAAACAAATTGCCCCGGTTATATAACAACAGCGCAAAAGCAGACTACGCAGCGCAAACTCCCTCTGCGCTACACACAGCTAGCCGACTAAATTGGTCACGGCCGACGTTTGGTTTTTTTTCCACCCCTTTCCCGAATCTCGCGCATGCGCAGTATGTTATACCCTTCACGTTAGCGTCCGCTGGGGGTGAAAGTGCATCCGCTGGTGAGAGTACGTATTTGAGTTATAGGCAGTCTCAAGGGTCCAAGATAACTTCGATGCTCTATGTTACCGCCGGGCTTCCCTATATATAGTGCTGCATTTGGCATTAAGCGTAAAATGCATTTTAAAATTGTCTTGCAAATGTTTTCAGTTCCCTTAAACGTCACTTGTTTTGTTTACTACAATTGATATTTTGTGCTGTCATATTTTATTTTCAAAGACAATTCAGGTTGAATTCATTCAAAGCGATATTGGTTTTATGTAAGAAGATATTCTGTGACTGATGAATGCTGTTTGTATGAGTGTCCGACTCCTATGCTGTGCACATTTACATAGATGAAATATTCCTCTAATGACAACACAACTGGCATACAGTTGGCCTCTATATGTGAATCATTAAAAAAGTTTACCTTTTGTAGATAAAAGATCCCCTTAATTGTTGTACCGTTTGTCAGACTGTGAATCTGACACTGGGAAAATGAAGACCAGAAAGCATTCTAAGCAACTTAATCACCATGTTGCAGACATACACAAGACAAGAAAAGACAACAGAATAATATCCTGTGGTTAGAATATCCTACTAGAGCAATCTTAGACCAATTGTGAAGAAGTTTCATTCCACCCAGGCACTGCCTAGACATGACTGTCCCTCAAAACAGAATCAGAGCAAGAAGGTTTCTTGTGAGGGAAGCCACAGAGAGGCTAACAGCCACTTTAAAGGAGCTACAGAATTCAGTACAGTGGCAGCACCATGTTGTGGGGATGGTTTTCCTCAGCAGGGATTCAGCATCTTGTTAAAGCTGAAGGATGGATGGTTAAGAATATGGGGAGATACTGCAAGACTGTATGTGTTTCACTCTGAAAAACACTGATGCTGTAGACAAGCTTCTGTTCAGCAGCACAGTCATCGCCCACACAAGCATAGCACAGAAATGGCTGAACACCACAAGGATAGATGTTCTGTCGTGGCCAAGTCAAAAGTCCAGATCTGTCTAATTGGGAGTATGTGGCACTGTTTGGACCCTGCCACAAACATTGCCCGACCGACCTGAACAGCCTGGAGCAAATGGGCAAGGAAAATGCCCCAGAGAGGAGTATAAAACTTACTCCATCAGACTTTACTCCATTAGACTTTACTCCAACTGACTGTTACTGCAGCAAAAGTGGTTTTGCCAAGTCTGAAAAAGAATGAAAACAAGCAGCATTTTTTAGGGTTCATTGGTTTTTTAAAAAACTGAACAAAAATGACTTTTGTCTTAATAATACATAAGCACAAATCATTATTTAATTATAATCATGTTATCCTATATGACATTTAGTCCCTACTTTACTGAAGTATGAGTCCAGTCCACCTCAGAGCCCAAGAAACAAGATGAATGATTTATTGCAGGTATTAAAGACTGGAGGAATCTAGTGAAAGAAGTAACAGATTGAGTCTGTTCTGGAAAGCTCGGCTTTTTGTTTTAGCAGACAGGGTGTTTGTCTGCTTATTTGTGTGTTAGGCAAAGGAGAGGCAAAAGGTCTAGTGCTGCTGAAAATGCAGCTCACACTGCTGCTCACCGCCATGGCATGCACAGTGTCTACATGGGGGGCCGGCCCATAGGACTGCAGTGAGCTGATTAGCTGCAATGGCCACTCCGGACTTCCCCTCTGCAACGGGCACCACCGGGATGCCAGTGAACTCTGGGCAGTAGGAAATACAGCGTCCCACTCCGAGGTCCCAATGACGTTTGATTAAGGTTAGACATTGTAGTGGGGGATGAGGAGACAGGCCAGGCAATGTTTTTTATGTGTGTATAAGCAACACACATACACACACACACACACACACCATTTGTTTTCTGACATAGTCTGTATGTCAGGTGAATAAATAGAGTTTAAGGATCTGTACATGGGATATTTGTCTTTTCACCTCTGAATTACAAATGTTTTTCTCTAGTATTTAGATTCTCATTTCAGGCTGACTGAAAGTACTGAAAGTGGCTGTTGCAACTTTGAGATGAAGTGCTCTAATTGCATATGTCCTGTCAAGGGTGGTATGAATAATGAACGAACAATACTTGACATTTCAAAGAGAGTAAGGCTGTCTGCAAACCGATTTTCATTTTCACTTGCAAGATTATACGTTTTAATAGTACTATAGTTTCTGAACCATTTGGACGTCTCCATGAATGGTACCTCAAGTGTGATCTGTCATTACTTCGGTCTTAATGATAAATAATAAAGTCTCTCATTACAAACAACACACACTTTTCATTTACAATGTCATGTCTTTATTGAGTAATCAGTGTAATGGATGGAAAATGAATGTTACCCCTTATATTTAGTAACTAGCCATATCTCCTTTACTAGCAATAATTTTGATACCATGCTGACTATAGCTGCCACTTAGTTGCACCAATCATTTATAGGTATTTTGGGATGTTTCTCTACACTTAATCATATCTGATTATGTATAATTTTGGGACATCTTGCTTGGCCTGCTTTCAGTGGGATAGGAGTCAGAACCAGGTCTTGGCTAATGTTGGATCAGGAGTTCTTCTTTTTGGGCCACTCTGTGGTGGACTGGTCATGCCTAATCCAACCACTTGTGATTCGCATACAGAGGCCATGATGTTCAGCTTTGGAATCTCAGAAATCGCAGCCAATGAGTCTTAGTCATCCTTCTTCCATCAAGCTTCACAGCCGGCCAGAGGTTTTGCTATTTAGTGACAGTGTGTTAAACATAAGGTCACCGTTATGATGCTGTGTATATTTAAAATCTGTTGATGAACAGTAATGTTTTTTGTGGTTTCCTCCATGGTAATCTCCTTTTATCCAGGTATTTTTCTTATGGGGGACTCATGAACACATGTTATCAAGTGCAAGTGATGCGTGTTAATACTTCCCATCACCCTATGAATCTTTGCCACTTGAACATTCTGTGGTATGCACTGGAAGTCCACTCCTAGGCAAAATATCTGGCTCACATTTTGAAAGAGTCATTTTTGTAGCCTCTTTTACTCTTCAAATAAAAATAAATATTATACATTTGCCTATTAGCACCATGTTAAAAATATTGCAAAAGAGCACTTTTGTAAAGACCAGGCAACCAAAAGTGTGATTACTTTTATAATGAAGGGAAATAAACCCCACACTTGAATTGATTGAAGCACCAAATCTTGATTCTTCACTTTTAAGGAGGCATTCATGCTGAATTGGAGGATATTCCACAGGGTTCACAGACTTTTTCTTACAGTTGTACAATCGAGTTTTGACTAGAATGTCTTATACACCTTTCATGCACCAATACAGTTAGTCATTACAGGCGATAACTAGACAATGAGACTTGACTGGTACCGCACACCCAAACATGGACAATGATCAGAAAGAATACCATGGTTCTTAAAAGCCATACTGACAAACAAATGTTTTCCAGTAGGATTGAGCATCTGTTTTACCATAATTCTCCTAGTCTACAGTATCGAGTCTGTGGTTGCGTGTGTGAATGTACACGGGTGATTGTCTGTGTGTGTGTGTGTGTGTGTGTGTGTGTGTGCGTGCGCGCGTGCTTATTGGGGGAATGAGCGTGTCAGGTGAGGTCTTTCAGGCGGTTCGGAGCTCTGAGCTGGCACCATTAAAGGCGGCACAGCATTGTTCTCACAGTGACAGGAGGTGCTGTCTTAGCCTGCTGTGGGTAGCTGTGGCACTGCAAGCGGTGCAGCGGCAGGAATCCTCAGACATGCCGCAGTCAGGGAAGTGAGTGGGTGAGATGCTGAGGAACTTGAGTGCTGTATGGTGCTGCCAGGAGAAGTGATGGAGGGAGCCGGCAGCAGTCTGGGGAGCGACAGTGTGATAGGAAAAGGTTGGCAGAATGGCAGAGATGCCAAAATGTGCACGTGTTCATCTTTTTTTGGGGGGGAAGGGGGTAAGATTCTGAGGACAAGAGAGGTAGACCTGTGCCAGAGATTTCATGAGTTGCTTTGATCTTTTTTGCCCAAATTGGCATTTTTTTTTCCAGGGGGGGGGGGAGGGGACCCAAACAGACAGACAGACACAGGCTGGAGCTCGGCCAAGACTTGTCGGGAAGGTTGCCATGCTGAGAACGAGGGAGCACAGAGAAGAGGAGAAAGAGGGGGGAAAAAGCCAGACGAGTCTTGGCAGGGTTCTGTCGCAGTTCTCTTTGTCTGTTTGCTCAGCTTTTGCGCAAAGGAAATAAAAAGTACCCAGGGTGTAGGAGCTCTGCTTCACTGCTAAAAAACAAAACCAAACAAGAAAACTGCGCTGAAATTGCACAAGAAGGCAAAGGCGAAAGGGGCATGAATATTGTAACCAGTGAGCCATTTTCAGAAGATTCGTCAGAAAGCGCTGTTGCATTCTCTTTTTTTTTTATGATGACCACGCGCTCCGAAAACTGTTGTTTCCAGTTCGACACATCTGTTTTGTTTGTGTTATAGGCTGTTAAGGATATTCGTAAGTGGCTTTGTGTTTTGACTGCTGAGTACTGCTAGAGCCACTGTGGCTAAAGAAATGCCAGAAAAGTTTGCTTTCAGATTACTGAACTTTGAATGATGTGGTTGGAAGGCTCAGTTCTTTGTCTGCACTGTCAGAAGTTTTGGAATTGGGGTAGGAAGACCAAGAGCAAGGACATCAAGGTCCATAATGGGTCAAGGGTGAATATGGTCCAGACAACAATCATGGACAGAGACTTCATCGATCCAAAATTCTTCTGATTTGAAGTGTATGTCCAGGGGAGATCTCATTCAAGGTCTGTTTGGATATCACCATGTATTTTTTGTGTTTGTTTTCTCTGTAGTGTTTTGTACAAAGATAACTTAAAAACCAAGGACCCAATCATCAATGTGACAATTTTTATGTTAGTTAATAGATTTGTCCATCACTGTTGGTGAACAATAGCTAAGCAGCTAGTAGAGCAGGCCTGAGGTCTTTCATTATAACCTATCTTGTTGACTGTTCTTCACTTGAGTCAAAGAACTTGTAAAACAAAAATTAAATGAGATTGTGGTCCATAATTTGAAGAATTTTGGTTAGTACAGACACTCCCGTGTTAGAACCTATTTGATATTGGTGCAATTATGTTTGCCTGTATACTGTTTTGTCATTTTTTGGAAAGAGCATTGCTAATGGTTCTTCACATGTTTGTTGGAATTTGTTCTCTCTGTATGTCCAGGTTGGTTCTTTTGATCTTTTTTATTGGTTTCTTTCCCCTAAAATCACTGATGATTGGCTTTGGAATTTGGCTCATGATTTTGCTGGAGGTTTATTAGCTAGATTGAGTGATTGAAACATTCCATTTAAATATTGTTATTGATTAACTGCCACAATAATTTTGCCAGCTGTTCAATCAAACGCCAGGTGCTTTTCCTAGTGTAACAGGTGTGTGGTGGTGTAGTATTCTGGTATTGCGCTTTCATTAGAAGCTTCTGTTTCTCATCACTGCCTAAATTAGAAGCCCAATCCTTAATGACAGAAATAATGTTTATACTGATGATGAACACCAGCATAGTTTTTCACAACAGCAATAAGGATGCTTAAAAATCGGACATAAGCATGATAAGGTTATTTTTGTAACAGCCTTGTTTTATTTGCCTGGATGATCAATCTATTTAATATTTAACAATTGTTGAAGCATATTGTATACAGATACATTGTTTGAAGTGTTGTACTGATCTGTTCTAATATGTGTTTTGGTAGCCGTTACAATGTAGTTACAGGTAAGTCTGCATTGTATTGCGTGCAGTCATTAACAACTTCCAAGTCATTGACAACTAGCATGTCATTAACAGGACACTTAAGACTTGTGTCCTGACTGAGACCCATTTCCACTGTTACATGACACAGTAATTCATGTAAAATGCATAATCAGTGCTGATTTACGGTACACAGCCTCTAAAGAAATCACATTTTCAGTTTTAACGACTCGAGACTGAATCTCATATTGCTGACCATGACCTTTTATGGTGTTTTGTGCTGTATTGGCAATAGTTTACAGTAGCAGCATGTATGTCTCACTCAATAATACAGAAAAAACATAAGCATAAAATAGGACCATGTGGTACTCCATATTAATAAGATTTAAGCATTGGATCAAGATATAGATCCAATGTATGACTAACACATATACTTGTGTATATGTGTATATGTATATGTGTTTGTGTATATACAGGCCACCAGGACAGTACATCATCCTGCACATAGAGCGCATCTCATACACATGTCAAGTCAAATTTATATAGCACTTTTTACAACACTTGTTTGTTTTCATAAAGCAGCTTTACAAACACATGGGTTCAGATCCCTAATGAGCAAGCCAGGGGCGACAGTGGCAAGGAAAAACTCCCTTAGGATTAGGAAGAAACCTTGGGACGACCAAGGCTCAAAAGAGAACCCATCCTCCATTGGGCTGCCCAACTTGTAGCAGTCCATATTTATAGTTTTGTTTCTAGGCCAAGCAGTCACTGTTCCTCCAATGTGGATGTTGGGCCTCAGGTAGGAGTTGGCATTGGCGTGTCCGCTGGCAGCATTGGCATGTGATGTACATTAAAGTTTGATTTAATTTTTAAACCTTCTCTGGACTTTGATGCAAAGCTAAATATATGTGGATGCTTTGCAATTAGCAATTACATTTACATTTTTGGCATTTGGCAGATGCCCTTATCCAGAGCGACTTACATTTTTATCTCATTTTTATACAAGTGAGCAATTGAGGGTTAGGTGCCTTGCTCAGGGGCACCTCAGTCATGGCCTCAGGTCTGGGGATCGAACCCACGACCCTCCGGTCACAAGACCAGTTCCCTAACCACCAGGCCATGACTGCCCCCGTCATGTTTATATATGTTTATATATGTTTATATTACCAGTGCAAGCTAGTGTTGTCTGAATTCCATCTGCTATGTCTCGTATATGATCGGTTATATTACTACAATTAAAATAGTTCCCCCTTTAATTTCCCCTTAAAATGAAACTTTTTGCACAGACATTAATATAACATGAAGACAAAGGCCCATCTCAGTTTACCCAGGTTTTCCTGCAGAGGAAACCACCTCGGTTGTTTTGTAAAAGCACTTAGCATTAATAATGTTCTAACTGTAAATTTGTGGAAAGGTAATAACAGGGTAACAGTACCAGTAATTGGTTCTCTCTGATATAATTCCTGATTTTGTAGACATGTAGAAAGACTGAGAGAGCATGAAGCTGAAGAAGGAGCATGTTCAGCTTATCTGAGCTCTGTTGTGATTCCAAACCTCCATCTCAGGTCAAAAACATCTAAACCCATTATCCTTCTGCTCTATCATTCAGAAGCATAGCACCGACCAAACTTCACATACATATTTGATTCACCCCTATTATTGAATGATATAAAATAACTACAGTACTGTGTAGGTGCTGTTCTGTTGGAGAATGTCGTGTATACACTCACTGGCCACTTTATTCGGTACACCTTGCTAGTACCGGGTTGGACCCCCTTTTGCTTTCAGAACTGCCTTAATCCTTTGTGGCATAGATTCAACAAGGTACTGGAAACATTCCTCAGAGTCTGGTCCATATTGACATGATAGCATCAGGCAGTTGCTGCAGATTTGTCGACTGCACATCCATGATGTGAATCTCCCGTTCCACCACATCCCAAAGGTGCTCTATTGGATTGAGATCTGGTGACTGTGGAGGCCATTCGAGTACAGTGAACTCATTGTCGTGTTCAAGAAACCACTTTGAGTCGTGCTTTATGACATGGCGCGTTATCCTGCTGGAAGTAACCATCAGATGATGGGTACACTGTGGTCATAAAGTGATGGACATGGTCAGCAACAATACTCAGACAGGCTGTGACGTTGACACTATGCTCAATTGGTACAAATGGGCCCAAAGTGCGCCAGGAAAATATCCTCCACACCATTGCACCACCACCAGCCTGAACCGTTGATACAAGACAGAATGGATCCATGCTTTCATGATGTTGACGCCAAATTCTGACCCAACCATTCGAATGTTGCAGCCGAAATCGAGACTCATCAGACCAGGCAACGTTTTTCCAATCTTCTATTGTCCAATTTTAGTGAACCTGTGTGAACTGTAGCCTCAGTTTCCTGTTCTTAGTTGATTGGAGTTGCACCCGGTGTGGTCTTCTGCTGCTGTAGCCCATCCACCTCAAGGTTCAACGTGTTGTGCATTCAGAGATGCTCTTCTGCATGCCTCGGATGTAACGAGTTATTTAAGTTACTGTTGGTGTTCTGTCAGCTTGAACAAGTCTGGCCATTCTCCTCTGACCTCTTGCTTCAACAAGACATTTGCGCCCACAGAACTGCCGCCCACTGGATATTTTCTCTTTTTCAACCATTCCCTGTAAACCCTAGAGATGGTTGTGTGTGAAAATCCCAGTATGTCAGTGGTTTCTGAAATACCCAGACCAGCCCGTCTGGCACCAACAACCAGGCCACGTTCAAATTCACTTAAATCACCTTTCTTTTCCATTCTGATGCTCGGTTTGAACTGCAGCAGATCGTCTTGGCCATGTCTGCATGCCTAAATGAGTTGATGCCATGTGATTGGCTGATTCGAAATTTGCGTTAATGAGCTGTTGAACAGGTATGCCTAATAATGTGGCCAGTGAGTGTATGCTAATTTCCATTTTTGGTAATGTGTTATTTATGTTTAGATTTTGACATGTATTTTATCAATGAAAAAAGTGCCTTAAGAGAAGGCTCAGTGGTGAATCTTTTAACATCATTGTGATGGTAAGGATGTTATGGGAATCTCTTTGGAGTTGACTTCCTCATGTTCAGTGAACACAGAGTCTGATTTCTGATTAAATGGGAAAAAAGAAAGTGATTAAAATATACCTGTATGACTTTCTTTAGGATATTAACATTTAATGCACATGACCTGTGAGGTCCATTGGATGTGAAACCAGGGTAACCTGATTAGGATGTGACAGTAAGAAGTCAGTCAGATGTAAAATGTGGCCAGTGGCCAGTGAGTGAAAGCCCCCCCCCCCCCCCCTCTCTCTCTGTTTATCTCTCTCTCTTCTCTCTCTCTGTTTATCTCTCTGTGTCTGTCTCTCTCTCTTTCTCTTGCCCACACATTCACACTGCTTAGCTTATTAGTGCCAGTATTGCACTGGAGTGTTCCTCCATGTTCTTGGTTAACTGACCTACTGCGTCTTCTCTTGAATAAGTGCAGTAATCGGAATCACTGTTTTCATTTTATTGGGTTTAATTTGTTTCGGCTGCCGCTCAAACAATTCTGGCTTAACTTTACTTTTATTAAAAGCCTATGTACACTATAACACAGTGTGTGTTTTTATGTATCTGTATTTATGTATTATGTAAAATTGTTTGTTCTTTATTTCTATTTTGTATCAGTGCGGCCCGCGTGTGTTTTCTCATATATAGTGAATACAACACTGTATTACAGTTACTTGAGAGAAAATATTGTACTTATGTGAAGGCCTTTACCTCATATCTACTACTCAAGGTTTTTAAAGATGTACTTCACCTTTGAGATGTGCAGAAGCTTTACATTGGAGGAACATGTACAGGAATGCTCATCATGTAATCTCATGCAGGTGTAATGAGGCAGCGTACACTACTGTCACACAGAGCTGTTTCCTGGCAGCCATGTTGAACACCACCAGATTCACTCCTCTCAGTTCAAACATGAAATTATGTGATGTAGCTACAACCATGAAATTACATCAGGAAGCAACATTGTGCTATGAAAATGGAACAGGATTGCCACTGCCAAATTTTGAGCGCCAAACAGAATAATTGCTCATTCTTATTCTCTTGGCTTATTATCTGAGGTGTGATATATACTTTTCAGAGCTCAGGCAACATTAAAGTGAAATCAAAATGAATATTTTCTTTCATTAGATGGATTTAGGAGACTGTTTGGGAGATGTTTTTGAGAATTTGGAGCTAATTCAGGAACAGCAACTAGATGTTTGGTTTAAAAAAATATTGTTATGCCACATAAAAGCTTGCACCACCTGGTTGTGTGAACTGACAACTGAAGGAATTGAAGATGTGTGGTGCCTAAGGTCCAAGACTGTGTTCTTTTCCAGTATTCTTTAACCTCTGGGGCAAGCAAAACCTCCCTTTAATCTAAGCACCAAAGGAGTAGAGAGATGCACAGGTGTAGAGGCGATGTTTGATGTTGACACATAATGGCCAGATGAAGAGAGTAGGAAGCCCTTTTGCTTGCCTGGAGATCCCTCTGAACCTCCTCACCTTTCTGTCCACTCTCTCAGCCCGTTACTTTCTCGTTAGTTTCTCTGTCTTCCCTGAGGTTGGAATTAGGTCACTGGAGCAAGGATGTATTGCACATGCTCAGTGGTGTATAGACATATCTTTTTTTTCTTTCGAGTCAGGTAGACTTGATATGGTGCCATCCAGAATAATGCCTGAGGTTGAACTTTTTCAACCTAACTTGAAATGCTGGATACAGGAAATCCATTGTGCATATATTAAGATTAAACTTTTTAGTAACATCAAGTCAGGTTGCTGAAATATTCTCCCATTTGGCTGAATAGTCTACATTTTTGGTGAGATAAAGAGCGGGATTGAGCTTGACACAAGGAATAACATGGTGTGTGAAATAAAGTACTGTATATGTGCCTCTCTATCACATAAGGCTGGGCCTTTATGATCACTGTGACAAAGGAACTGATTAAGTGTCGGCCATTTTAGAAATGATAGCAATCACTGCTGGGCTCCTATAGCTGCACTGAACCACTTGCTGTTGCAAATGGCAAGAACATAATGAGAAGCCACAATGGTTGGTAGACCTTTTACTGAGCTGTACATCATTTCCCTTGGCTTGAAATCAGCCATTTTGAGTAGAGAGCAGGAGGTACTGTGAGGAGAGGTCTTTCTCTGTCTCCTCTTTCTCCCTCTGCCTTTCTTATCCCATCCCCCACTCACCCTTTCTCTGATTGGTTGAATTAACTCTGCAGCCTCCTGTTGTGAATAATTACTTTTGATCCAATGCGGCTTTTGCTCTACCAACCCCCCCCCCCCCCCCCCCCCCCCACACACACACACACACCCCCAATCTAGCCCCCCCCCCCCCCCCCCAACCGCCCCCCGGTTGTTTTTAAATGTTAAAATTTTGCCCCTGTCCCCTCTACATACTGCACATCTGTGCACATATACATGCGCACACTACAGGATTCATTGGGATGCAGGCCATACCCTGAGCAGCTGGTGCATGAGCAGCGAGGGAGCTCTTACGGGACCCAGTTGAACACATGCAGCGCTCTGCTCCCTGATGATCAGGAGCTGTGCTCTTTAGACTCCACTGAGTTGTACAGTACCCGGTGGACAGCAGTTACTCAGTGGAGCACAGTGTCCATAGAGTTCTCGGTCCCCTCAAAAAGACATGTGAGTAGTGCAGTCTGTTGTGTCAGAGAGTATTTTACCATTTTCTGTGGTATTCATTTAAGATTGGGATCGAAAGTTCTCATTGAACAGCTCTGGTAAACTAGATAATTACACGATAAATTAAATCTTTATGGTGGGGGAACACACACTATACCAGGAAGTACAGATGTTTTGAATGACCAATGTAGGTGTCCAAGCAGTGAATAAGAATCATGCTCGCAGTTCACACTGCAGTAGGTCTCTCTCCAACTACACGACACTGGCACAAATTTGTGCTGGTGATCCGTGATGTCGAGCATGTGAAAGACGCGGTGGAGGACGATAAGCACTCTGCTCTGCTGCATAGCCTTGCAAGCTACTGATTAGATGCCATGTCTTTGGAATCCTTCTTTCACAATGGATTCATACCAGAATCTCACCTGTAGGGGGCTCCACTGATCTCCTATGTTGTTTTTCCTTTCGTGTGCTCTCAAATTCTGCCATGATACATCAGAGATATTCAGGTTGTAATGCTCATTCTTCTGTAAGATACACTATTGCAGTACTCATAATAAGACATTAGACAAGTACTCAAGCTACCAAATATAAGAGGCTACATACACATTCTCAAATCTGGAATAGGGTTTTGAGGATCCCAGCCATAACTCTTCTTTGAAAGGTTTTGTAACAATCACAACCTGACCCCCCCCCCCCCCCCCCCCCCCACACACACACACACACACACACCAATATTCTGAAAAATTCACAATTTTCCTTTGAAGAATGCAGTAAAGTTCTATCTTGTCCAGTTATTAGTTTTTTTTTTGCCCCACTTCAACCAGTCTCGGGTGGCAGCTAGAATCAGCATGTTTGCCATACTCTCTGGGCTCTTCCCCTGTGCCCTCAGTGAACCGCATGCCAGCACGGTCTCTGTTCCGCCTGACTGACCTGTCAAATGCGTTCTGGTCATGGGTCGGGAAAGTGCTTCCACACTGCAACTGCATGGAAAATGACTTGGCACCTTGGCATGAATTTTTCATGGGTCTTGCCTCAGATGCACTTCTGCCTTTGAATATGAGCTGCTCGAGCGCTCCACTCTCATAGTTCCTCTGCATTTTTTATTTATTTTTTTGTCTGTGCGAGAACTTTTCAACTGGAGAGTCGATGTGGAACTGTTCCTCAGTGCCTACATCGAACAACGCTCTTGGAAAACACGCTGCAACTGCCTTTGTTTTGGACCAGGGAACCCACGCAGATAGCATTAATCTTAAGCACAATGGTAAATACTTGAATTATTCAAGATATGTCTGAGGAAAGGCAGAGGTGTCTTTGAGAATGCAAAGAATGTGTCAACCTTGCAAGGCAGCTATGAAGGCAGGGAATTGAATTACAGGAGAGCATAATGCAATCCCTGATCCCAACCTACTCTGCCTAATGAAATCAGGAGATGAAAGCACAGCTGGACATTTTTGTGGGATATGACTGTGTGGGCAATCGCTTAGCTGGCAGTGAGGGAAAGTGAGAGAGAGATAGAGAGAGATAGAGAGAGAGAGAGAGAGAGAGAGAGAGAGAGAGAGAGAGAGAGAGAGAGAGAAGGGGAGAGCACATAGGTAAAAGCCCTTGGAAATACTTGGCCCAAAACTGGGATGTCTTCTTCTGTAGCAGAACAAATTATGTGTCTTAGAAAAACATATCTACATGGATATAAAATGTATTAGATGAGCTGTTTAGTGCAGTGAAAAAAGAGTTGAAATGTGAGACTGTATGTCTTTACTGGAGACAGGTAAATCTGAAACAGGGACTGTGCAGTTGAAGCATGTAAGAGAAGACCTGTTCTCTCACTCACCGGGTTCTCAGCAAGTAGTTCAGACCAGCAGGTTGAACACTACCTTCTAACGCATTGGTGCATCAGACCAAATAGCAGAGCAAATAGGCTAAGTTATTCTTAATTATTCTAATCATAATATCGATAGATATCCTTTTTTAAATACAAGATGCATTAGGCTTCTATTGGTTTGGTAGTTTTCTTGACTGGAATGGAACCCAAAATAATGTGAGCGTGCCACAGGTCTCATACTGTTTTCATGTCTTGTGAGAGGTTCCTAAGGCATAGTGTTGATACATTAGAGAGCAGCACAAGAATGCAATGTGTCTTCAGCACCTCACGATGAAGAACAAACAGCACAGTGCACAGCTGTCTTGTGCTCTTAAGGCCATTATCTTTTTAGCTGCTTTAATTGCAGGTAAAGGACCATGTGAGAAACTGTCCATTATTTTTTTTTTAAGATAGTCACTGATTGCCACAGGAGATGTCATTTATTCAAGGGTTCAGTTGTGTGGTTCAACAACCAATGAGTGGGTGGGTGACATTGAAGTGCAACTTTTTTTTATATTGTGTCCAAACTCAAGCTGAGGTTTTGTTGCTTTGACAGTCACCAATATCCACCCGTCATGTTGTGCTGTTTGCATCATCATGTCAGGAAGAACCAAATTGCTTCTCTTTTGTGCTGGAGATAAGTAATGCACTTCTACATTCTTCTCTTGGACTGTCCAGATTCACCTGGAGCACATTTCACATAGTAACATTAATGGTATTGGATCAAGCAAAACAATCCTCTTGATTTCAAATGTGTGTTTGTCTTGCTGTGCTAGCTCATGTCTTAGAAACATTAAAAAACTGGGTATGCTCCTTTCTGCAGATCTTGGACCTATTTGTTTTGTTGCAACTCCTCTCATTTTAGTTTCTTCCTGGTAATGTTGCTGTTGTTAGGTTGAAATGATGCTTTTTCTGTCTGAACACAACAACCTCCATCAACCAATTCCCCTTGAAGGTGCTTCTAAGAAATTGTGGTAAAAACAACAATTTGGAAGTATCTTCACACAGTGTTTTGCTTTGAAGACATAGTGTGAGTACTGTTGTTACAAATCTGTATGACCTTTGAAATGATTTATCACACTTCTTTGTCCAAAAGTGAATTAAAAGGAATGTGAGGTTTATTCCTGAGCAAAAAGTTTAGTCAGCTGAATTCCAGAACTTAATATCCAGTGCCCCTTCAACAACCATCACCAGCAATATCACCATAGTCTTTTTCTCCCAACATAACCATTGAGTTATAATCATGTAAACGTCTCAGTAAGAGAGGGTACTTGTGTGTGGCACTCGGCCTCAGGCTTCTTTGCAACAGAGGTCTGTTTATTCCTAATGAGCTGCCCTATACAGAACAAGATGACCCCAGGGTGTGCGGTCCAAATGAATCAACCCTGACCCTCTACACCCTTCCCCATCCTCCCGAACTGGGCTGGCATATGAGTGGCTGGCACATGCCAGGCCCCTCGCCAAGGACAGGCGCCACCTCCCTCAGCATACGTGAACACTGGTCTTCCCTTTCACTCGCCCTCCCACTCTCTGCTCCCTCTCAGCCAGGCTTGTTGTGGAATTTTCTATCTACAATAAAATAAAATAGTTGCCAGCTAATGGACTTTTCCTTTATTCACTGGAAGCACTGAGCGATTACTCTCTGGGCAGTCCTTAAACTTGATTTACAGTTAAACGGAGTCAGGCTATTTTCCACTGATTCTTTAGGCGAGCAGGTTTTATTGCACTACTAGGCTGTGTTATTAACAAAGCGCTGCTTTAGCCGCTCTACTCCCTCTGGGACGTTCTCTCAGGGAGGGAATAAGCACTACTTTGATTTTATACTGGCATATACAAGTCAGACGCATGAAGCATACACCCTCATTCACTATACACCCAAATACACACCTGAGTTTCTTAGATCAGTCAGAAAGAATGTCGGGATTGCTTTTATTCATTTGAGTTGCTCAAATGTAGCATGGCCACTAGGATGCTGAGATCCCTCGACCTATTGAACAGTTTAATGGCTGTACGTTAAAAGCATACTGCATGACCTACTTCAGGTCATGAGTGTGTGTGCCTTTCATATGAAAGGCCTGTAATGGAAAATGTCTAATTCTGAGGAGAGCCACTGGGTTGACCATAGATACAATTCCGGACAAAGTTTTAAGCTCTACTATGTACCCCTTGCTATTCGTGGTATCAATGCTAACTACTATAAGTAGAGCAAAATAACCAAACTGCATTTTATCCGTGTCATCAATCAACGAAAGGCAACCACCGGATTCTTGTCCGCAAAGGCCAGACAGCATTTAACTACAGCCATGAGGGCGTGTGCGAGTTCCCACGCAGAAATGCGTGGGCTCTCAGCACACTTTTGTCTCATTATGATGTGTTTACCGTACCGTAGACACGGCGCGGCTGGCGTAATCAGCTAAAACAATGGCTGTGATGACTGTGAGCGAGGCTACATCTCTTATCAAAGCTCATTATAAACACTACCGCGTTCCCCGTGCTAGACAACACATGGAGCGAACCAAATAACAACAACGGAGCCACAAACAAACCTGTATGATTTAGGTGCTTGTGAGAAGAAGCAGGCTTCAACCATTAATGCATAAGTGCATTTTATGTGTATAAGTGTAACGAGCAATACACACAACACAACATACATAACAAAACATTATTTTTCAGCATCAGGCTACCAGCCTTAAGGGCGACTGACTGAGGCTGCTAGTCAGAAATTTCTCTTCTTGTGCACTTCATTTTTCTCTCCACTTTACGTTTGCATCATCTGATCACTGGAGAACATCCTGTACAGGTTTACTATAGGGAAGACTCAGACCTCTTTCTCTTTTGAATGGCTCAAAATGACCTGACATAATAGAAGACTCCAAGTCCTAGTGTCTTGTATGCGGCACAGATATGTTCCTGCAGACATTCACAAGTCAGATTCTGTATTTACCCACTCTCGGCATTCTATATGAGACATGAAAGAGGTCTCATAAGTGCATGGAGAGCTGAGTGTGCTTAATGTTAGCTCTGAGATTCTGGGAAAAAAAACCTAGTAAGATATGAAGATAGACAGCGGATGACTAACACTGCAATTACAGCACAGTGCTCATACACCAGCACGTATGAGATGGCTGAACCATTGACAATGTGTTAAGAGTAAGACTGATGAAATGAGATTGTATATATGTGTATACCTGTACCAGCATCTCTCCCTTTCACATAACTCGTTCCTCCCACTCTAATTCTTACTTCCTTCTTCAGTCTTACTACTTTTTCATCCTCTTCGTTTTCTCCATCACTCTGCCCCCCCACCCAGCACGCGTGCACACACACACACACACACACACACACACACACACACACACACACACACACACACACACTCTTTCTTCTTCCCCGTCAGCGTGATCCTTCAGCAATCTGTGGGTGATTGCTGTTTCAGCAGTGTCCCCTGAGTCATCATCAGAGCTGGTGTAATGGCCTGGAACTGGCCAAGGTGAACGGTTATTACTTATTGAGCTCTTGATTGTTGGGCGGAGCCCTGTGCTCATTCGTTTCTGCCTGAGCAGCACACGGCGTCCGAATCAGATTCTTCTTTTGCCCTTTTTGTAGCCGCCATGTTAATGTGTGAGCATGATGATGACTAGAGTGTTAGTAGTGCTGTCTAGTAGCAGAGCTTGTCTGCTTACTTGCCAGTTGATGCTATTGATTCTTAATGGCTGGGAAACATTAAGGGAACATTAACAGCGAAAGGCTGTGTGGACTATAGGCCATCTGTTGAAATGAACAAATTGGGTTGAACAATTTGGACCCACTCTCCAGTCTCAGTCACTAGTCAGTTTCTGACCACAGGGCCTCTGAATGCTGGATTGTCTTAGTGCAAGAGTGACCTTGAAACACAAGGACTGCTGCTACCCTGCTGTACCTGACACTCTTAAGACCAGCACAGCATCCATTGCCATGTCAGTCACTGATGTTTTGACAATAGTAGGTCATCCATTATTCTAGTTATGATCAGGCTTCAGAATAACTGATAAGTTGTTAGTGGCCTACAGTATGAACTTGTCCATCCATAACATATGAAAACGATAACATAAGATGGTGTGTTGGCCAAATCTAGTGGCCAGTAAGTGTAGGTACAAATGAGTGGTGAATGGGTGTTGCAGTTACATACGTTTTCAGCCTATATATAAGCACACTTGCTTAATCTTTCAGCTCAGCTTTGCAGTATTTAAAATATTTTGCCACTTGAGCAAAACTACTGAGCAATGTAAACAACTGAGGCTGAGAGTCAGTACTAAGGCTTCTGTGTCAGGCATCTTTGAAGGCTCTCATTTGTTCTTCACAGTGAGCTTTACTTGAAAGGTCTGTAAGTTATGTTTGTGTTTTGATGCTTCCTAGCTTTTCAGGCTATGATTAATTTTTTTGGTTGTTTTCTTACGAGTCCTAGATTTATACCTTACACTTGTGGCAACCTTGGCGCATATTTCATTACCAGATGACACAAGGCAACATCAAAGTATTAGTAAAATACTTTGTTTGATGTTGCATGAGTATGAGTAAAGACTATTCATTGTTTTAACCCAGGATTTGTTTATTCATCTTTTCTTTTTGTGAAAGCCAAGGTCCCTTCAACCTTGCAGGCATCTACAGTAAGTGCTGTAATCGAGGAACCCTGAGGAGCCCACAGGCAGCAACATCAATTGAATGTCCCTTATGTGCCCCTCTTTTCATGAGGCCTGACTAGGTCCAACAATGCACTTAGACGAATGTACCAGGCCATTGCATTCACAAAGAATCTAACCCAAGGCGGGAACAAAAGCATAGTGGTATGTAGTGCAAGATGAATAGGAGTTGTGTCTTTGGAGATGCTGGGAGATGGATCTTGGCTTTCTGGATGGCTAATTGCTCTTGTGCATTGAGTCTTTTCACAGCCCTCTTCTACGGCAGCCGTTGTCAAATCGAGCTCCTCAGGGCCACAGTATTGTGAAGGCGCCTGCTAAACAGAGGGCAACGAACGAACCCCAACCCCAACCCCAACCACCCCCCTCTCTCTGCAAGTGCTTAGTGTTTCACTCAACCCCTTTACTCAGCCCGAAAACTCCCCCACCCCTGGCAGCACCCCTTTGTTAAGAGAGCCTACAGTGTTCACAAGTCCTCCTACATCCACCCCTCACTACAGCTCATTATGGCCCGCCACGTGCACCAACTGAGGTAGATGTGGCAAGGAAGCTCTCCCAGACCATGGGGGACAAACTAAGAGAGGTGCCCAGGGGAGGAAAGTGTACCCCCAGACAGAGCAGAGTGGAGATATACGGAACCCCTGCTGCTCGTCCATCATTGGTGGGTCTTACCTGTCACTCAAAGGGACTGTCAGTCCAACAATAGGCACCGGGTGCTCCTCAGCAGGGCCAAACTGATGAATGACCTGTTGGCCTCTCATAAAAGCCAAACCATCAGCAGGACCCAGATGGAGTAACGATACTTTATTTACATGACAAGGAGAAGGACAGAATTTGACACATTGTATTCAGATAATTCAAAATTGTGTCTTCGGCATAATATCTCTCTCTAAGATTGTTTTTTTTTTCAGTCAATTTGAAACGATCTCATCAAATCTTAAAGGTTAATTATATTTGCAGAAGCAGGTTGAGACCAGTCTCACATTAATGCATTCCATTCTCCTCTAAATAAACAGCTACAGTCCGCAGTGTCTGGTATTAAAAGCAGCAAAGCTAATTTGCTACACTTGCTCACTTGGTAAGTGATAGAAAGAGCCAAGCCAAGCATTGAGTATTCAAATTGACTTTTGACCTTGAGTAAAAACAGAGAGGGCATTAGATGCTAGGTCTTTTAGTCTCCTGCTGGCACTCTAAATTGGATTCATGTGTAAACATCATTGTGGTCCTCTGTCAGACTGGATAGGAGTTCTCCCAGGCATGAGCAAGTCCACCTCAATCCTGCAGACTCGGTGGGAGGTAGAGTGACTCCATGTCTCCATCCTCAAACATCTCATTTATTAACTATCAGGTTGTTGTACTCTTTCCTGGATGACCAGCAGAATGGGGCTGGAAAAAGTACCTTTTTGACCTTTGTTTTTCAGGTGGAAGGAGAGATGAATTAACGTCAAAGGCAGAAAGGGTAGTATCTTAATTACCATGCCTACTTTGATCTGGTTGAACTTTTGTCTGCATTTTTCTACTTTTTTCCTGCAATTTTCGTTTTACAGTATTGTAGCACCTACCAATAGGTGACCTCTGGGCGGGGTCTGTGAGGCCCCAGAGGTCAGGGTGTGATTACTTAATGCCCCCCTGAATGTGTGTTGTGTGTGTGAATGGTCCCTCTCCCCTCTTCCCCCCCCTAGTGTGTGTGCTTCCCTTCTTTCCCTTTACACCTGTTTGATGTAAGTGAGGTTTCTTTAATAAAAGAAAAAGCAAGAGCAATGGCTTATTCTCTGCCTCATTCTTCACCGTCGCTACATTGGTGTCAGAAGCGAAGATGTCCAGAATGCGGATACCAACAGCTGTTGGAGGATGTCAAGAACCTTACGATCGGATGATGGAATGAAAGGTGAGGAAGACCTGAAGCACAAAACTAGATGCCCCAATGGCTTCAGCGCAGGGAGGCACATGGTGAGGCAATCTGGAGCACGAACAACTGTGGGCGACGGTGCAGACGGCCGTGCCATGATGGTCAAGAGTCCGCGCTACCACAAAACTATACCGCGTGCAGCTGCATGGAATGGCGCCTATGGAGACAGTGCTGCATCTGTGCTTGGCCCTGGAAGGGGAAGCCCTCCAAACGCTAGTGGACCTACCTGCGGAGCAGCACAACGACCTAGAGGCATTAACGGGAGCACTACAACAGCGATTCGGGCAAGTGTACACCGCCATGAACATTAGGAGGCATCTTCCGGAATGCCGTTGAACTGGCCATCCTCACAGCACAACTGGGACCAGCATCTCACTACAGTCCTGTTGGCTTTCAGGTCAGCAGTGCAGGAAACCACAGGGTTCACGCCAGCACAGCTTATGTTCGGCAGAGAGCTGTGCACACCCGTGGAGCTGGCCTTCAGGGCCCCACCTGAGGCAGACAGTTGAGACCAGCAGTCACACTGGTATGTGCAGTAGCTGCAGCAGCACCTCCTGACATCTCATCAGCTGGCTCAACATCAGGGGGATGCTTGTGGTCGGCAGAAACGTACATACGATTCCCAGTGCCAAGGTGATCCTCTTGCCCCCGGGCTACAGGTCTAGCTCTACAACCCCTGACGATGACAGGGGCGCTGCTCCAAGCTCCAGTCCCACTGGGAGGGCCCCTGTGAAATCCTGAGCCGACTGGGGGAAGTGGTGTATTGGGTGCGGTCAGGAAGGTGCATCGTGGTGGTGCACCGGGACCGTCTCGCTCCATATTGGTCCCGCCAGTGACGAATTCACAGCTCTGAGCCCCCTGAAGACACCTCGCACCCTGGGCCAGACACAGAACCAGCCAGTCCAGTGCCACCAAGAGCCCACCAGAGATCCCATCGATCCAGGAGGATCCCTGCTCAACTTGAGAGACTTTGTCCGGGCTCTGTGGGTCACCGGGGCGGTTGACTCTTGAGGGGGGCCATGTAGCGCCTGCCAATAGGTGACCTCTGTGTGGCCCCAGACAGCAGCGCATGGTTAGTTAATGCCCCCCTGAATGTGTGTTGTGTGTGTGAATGGTCCCTCTCCCCTCTTCCCCCCCCTAGTGTGTGTGCTTCCCTTCTTTCCCTTTACACCTGTTTGATGTAAGTGAGGTTTCTTTAATAAAAGAAAAAGCAAGAGCAATGGCTTATTCTCTGCCTCATTCTTCACCGTCGCTACAGTATACTTATACATAAAGACCACATACAATCATATGTTATTATACACAAAAACTATACCGTACTGTAGATGTGAAAAGTGGGCTTTAAATATAGATAGTAGATAGTAAACAATCTTTTCTGCAAATAGCAAACTACCTGAACTCAGCATTGCCTCGCCAAGTAAACACAGTCTTCTAGGTAAATATCAGAGTCAAAGTCAAATTTATTTATATATCAATTTTTATAACAAGTTGTCACAAAGCAGCTTTACAATCGTATGGGGTGACAGTGGCAAGGAGAAACTCCCTAAGATGGCCGTGATTAGGAAGAAAACTTGGGAGGACTTGGGCTCTGTTCGAAATAGCCTACTACATACTGGATACTGCATACTGGACTCAGTATATACTGGATACTGAATACTGGTCCTCGTAGTAGTATGCAGTACAGTTTCTAGTATGCAACATAAGCAAAGCATACTACAGGGTCACGTGAACGTAGCGTTGCATGATGGAATGCAGTACACCACAAAGATAGCTCTGTTCGTGTACTGGAATATTTTGCGGAAGTAGTAGGTCATCCGGGTATGTTTCGCGTACTGGAAAATTTCATTTTGGTCACATACTGCATACGGCATACTGATTTGGGGCTCGATCAGTACGCCAGTAGTATGTAGTAGGCTATTTCGAACAGAACCAAAGACTCAAAAAGGAACCTATCCTGCATTGGGCGGCCTGCTAGCATATTTATAGTTCAAATATTGGTCTATAGTTATAGTTCAGTTTCCAGGACAACTAATCACATTCCCTTCAATGCAGATGGTGAGCCTTAGGTAGGAGTTGGCATCAACGCGTCCTCTTGTGGCAATGGCACATCCAACCATGGCATCTGCACATCCACTGGCAAGCCAGACCATCTCCTAGGTACTTGTATGGAATTGTCTTTGGTAGAACCATGCAACAAAAAAATAAAATTCAGGTTGATATGTGAACATCAATTTAGACAGCCATCAATTTAAACACACATACATAGCTCACGTGCCAGTGATTAGAATGTGGCTCCAGAAGGCTTATCTATAGCAGCATAATTAAAGGGAGGGGCCTGGAGGTGACCACAGTCATGAGGCTCACTGAGACATTGATTTCCACCCAAATCAGTATCACTAGAGTGAACGCATGACATGGCTGGATGACAGCATCAACATCTCAGATTACCAGAAAACTCAATGACTGAACCCCCCCCCCAAGCTCCACACCTTCACATGTAGAATATTACCTGAAGGCTTGATTAAATAGGTGAGTCTTAAGTCTAGATTTAAAGATTGGAACTGTGTCAGAATCTTGGATTGGATGTGGAAGTCTATTCCATAACAGGGGCTTTAAAGGAGAAAGCTCTGCCTCTGGCTGTAGTCTTACTAATTTTTGGAACAAAGAGAAATCCTGCATTTTGGGAGCGCAGATGCCGAGATGGGTTATAGTATGCAATGAGTTCACTCAGATATTGTGGAGCAAGATAATTTAACGCCTTATAGGTCAACAGAAGAATTTTTAAATCAAGTCGATATTTAACCGGAAGCCAGTGTGATTTCTAGCCCTAGTTAGAACTCTAGCTGCAGCATTCTGTACAAGTTGGAGTTTCTTTAGGGACTGTTTAGAGCAGGGGTCGGCAACCTTTGAGACATGGAGTGCCAACTTTAACATGTCCAGTCAATGAGTGTGCCACTAGCGAGTTTAAAGTTGTTGACCGGGGGGTTTGGGGGGGTGTGAACGATCGCCAAGTATAAACGCCTCCGCCGAGCAGAGCGTTGAGGAGCGATTTCGATTGGAGGATCGTGCTCTCTGTCTGAGATTTTTTATTATTAATTTTTTTTTGCTGATGCTGGTCCAGCGTGTCACGTGCCAGTGATTATGCCTCCGCGTGCCATAGGTTGCCGATCCCTGGTTTAGAGCATCCACCTCAGTCTTATCGGAATTTAGAAGAAGAAAATTAGTTTTTATGTCCTGGACGCAGTTTTCAATTTTGGGAGTCGTGTTGACATCATCCGGATTAGAAGATATATACAACTGAGCAATGGAAGCTAATACCATGCCTACGAATGATTGTGCCCATCGGTAAGATATACAATGAGAATTATATGGGGCCCAATACAGATCCATGTGGGACACCATATTTTACCTTTGTACGTTCTGAACATTCATACAAGTACAAATTGGTAACAATCTATCAGGTAGGATTTGAACTAGGAGAGTGCTTGACCTGTTATGCTAATGAGTGTCTCCAGCCTATTCAGTAGAATGTTGTGATCAATGGTGTCAAAAGCAGCACTAAGGCCTAACAGTATAAGAAAAGAAACGTGTCCTTTATCAGAGGACATTAAGAGATAATTTACTACTTTAGTCAGTGCAGTTTCAGTGCTAGGATGGGGTTGAAATCCAGACTGAAATAACTCTGTTTAATAAAAGTTCTGTCTAAGAAAGAAGAGAGTTGAGAAGAAACTACATTCTCTAGAATTTTGAAAATGAACGACAGATTAGAGATTCGTCTATAGTTGGACAGTTCCTGGGGTTTAAAACCAGGGTTTTTAATCAGTGGCTTGATGACTGCAAGTTTAAGTGATTTGGGGATGTAGCCTAGGCTCAGAGAATAGATAATTATAGTAAGCCAAAGGTTCTACATTACTGTGCAGTAATTCTTTGAGTAGATTTTTTGAGTTGGGGCATCTAGAATGCATGTGGAGGGCTTGGCAGATTTTACCAATGAAATAAGCTTCTTACGACCAATTGAGGAAACTCCAAAAGAGCATCAGAGCTGACCAGACAGCTATCAGAGTGCATTACCTATTTTTTCCCTAATTTGATCAATCTTATCATTAGATATGACAACTTCATGAAAATGTTACCGCTGCACTTTTGTGAAATTATGGATTCGATTTGATCATAATTCCTAGTTAGATACAATTTTAAATAGGAGTTCTGTATTGGTTTTCTATTCAAGCCAATAAGTCTGAGGATTTTGCCATAAGAAGGTGATGATACATTGATGATACATTGCTTATGACAGCATCAAAGATGATACATTGCTTATATTCAATACGGCTGATTTTCCATGATAATCTATATACTTCTAACTTAGAATTTCGCCATTTACGCTCCAGGATTCACGCAGCTTGTTTGAGACTACGTGTGTGCTCGTTGTACCAAGACGTTGTATAAACGACTGTGTCGCTTTGTTGATTAATGATACATTTAACACTGAGAATGAGATTTTTTCGAAAGAATTACACTTAAAGAGATCTTTGAGAGATGCCTATATCAGTCATATGTCAGTCTGATATAGGCAGTCATATGTCAGGGGCAGTCATGGTCCTGTGGTAGGGAACTGGTCTTGTGACCGGAAGGGATGTGGGTTCGATTCCCAGATCTGAGGCCATGACTGAGGTGCCCTTGTTCATAACAACGGGGGTTATGAACATATCTATAGCTGGAGGGAGACGCTTCGTTTAGGGCCATATATTCGTCTGGCCGAGTCCAGGTTTCAGTCAAGCAAAGCATACATAGATTATGGTAGGTAATCATTTCATTAATAAGTAATGCTTTAGATGACAGGGATTTTATCTTTAGCAATCTTAATTTAAGATTTTAATGATTCTCAGTGGCAGCATTATTGAATTTAACACTGATTAAATTTTGTATGCAAATTTTACGAGAACTGTTTTTTGATACTTGAGGAACAGTTTCAATCCGGTGTGACCTAGGTGACATCTCCTTGCAGCTCACAGACGGTCGGTTTACCCTGTGTATGCTGCCTGGCCTAGGCTCTGGTTTGCCAAACCCCATTAACTACTTCTACACTACCACTATTAAGTCGGTGTGACATCGTCCCGGCTAACTCTCACACCTCTTTGGCGATATCTTTAGTAATGTCTGACATCACTGGTGCCAACGTATATGACTCGTTGAGAATTTACATTTAGCCAGCACCTTCAGCACTCTGATGTCAGGCGCAAAAACTCTAGCCCTGGGATACATTTGACTATGGCTGCTGTTGTCTCTACAGGGGTCACTATATTCATGTGTCCGAGCTGTGAATCTCCTATAACCACAGCTCTTTTAACAGGTTGCTCAGCCGGTGTATCACTGAGTGGGGCAAACCTGTTTGACACTTGAACTTGAGCTGAACGGTCTCAGCCCTATGGCAATGCCGACGAGACGTCATCCATTTGCCTCACTGCGAGGGCTCTTAATACTGGAGCTGGGAGCTCGCTAGCTACGGCTGTGCCAACCGGGCCTGCTACACTAGATGCTGTAGACTCTCTAGGACTTTCTAGAGCCCGGATGCGCTTAATCTACACTTTTCACATACAAAATTACCACTACCGATGTAAGAAGGGTAACTATACATACCACATTCAGCACAAGCAACAAGTGACTCAGACATGATGAAATACTTAGCTTCGGTTAAGTTGTACGTTGATGTTTTTGAAGGTGGTAAAGGTCTTCTGATGGCTCGTGGAGGTTGCTGGAATCAGAGTTATGTGTAGATATATCCAGTAAGAATGTGTATATATATCTGAAATTTTAACGATTTTCAAAATGAATAAATAACTCGTTTAGCAGTATGGCAAACCGTGATGTTCGCACGAACAATGGTTTGAAAACCGGAAGTAGGTAAATAGATATTTTATGCTTATTTTTGGCACTGCTTAGTCCAGTGCATTCAATACCCACGACTTGTTTAATGGAAATGGAACCCATAGGAAGATTCTGAGCTCTGGCGATAGCTTCTGAGAATCGTCTAAGCACTGGATCCATTCCTATGTTCTTTTTCGGGTCTTTGACCAGACTTTCCCAAGCCCTGAAGTGGAATCAGTGGTTTTTGGCTCTGCAAAGCCTCATCTGTTTGGATGCTTGGTTATGTATCTATACTATGTTTTTTAGAGTTATTTCCAGTATATTGGTCTTGGGTGGTAAATGCCTCCAGCCTTAGGTATGTTAACTTGCTGATGCCAGTTCAGTTAATCCATACTGTGAAATCTTCCATTCATAATTAAAAAGGTCTTTAACCAAGGTTGAGACATGTTTTGATTATCAACATTCTAAGCTTGACAGGAAAGACATTTTGAATTTCTGAATATGTTGTTTTTATGAATAGATTTCTCTCTGCAGATGAATACACATTGTGTATTTTGCCATCTCCACAAGCAGTAGTGTGTATGTGTGTGTGTGTGTGTGTGCGCTTCTGCGTGTGTCTAATACAGTGTCAAATAATGACTGTAATCCTCCAAGAGGTGCAGACATCATCACGGCTGCACATGACCATTGCTAGATGGCGGGGTTAATCAGCCCACAGTTTACTATGCTGTCTTCTGATTTGTTTGGGTGGAAGACTGGCTTTTCAGGGAGCATGCTTTAATCTTAATCTGGCACAATTAATTACGCTTTCCTGCAGCATTCAATGGCATCTGCTGTATCCGGTGATGTGAGCATGACTGTCCTTGTAGCCCGTGTTCCTCTTTCTTTCTTTAGCAGTGCTTGAAAATGCGTGCAGTACTCTCACTCTGTACACTCAAGGTGTTCGATGTTCTTTAGAAAGGATAACACACCACCACCAAAAAGGAGATAAAAGATGAATGTCCAATGAAAAAGATTCACTGTTACAGAAATATGTCCACTGACAGGAACAAAAGAACAACTGTCATTTGGAAAGTCTGTGCTGAGACAGACCTTTCTTTACATTTCAAATAGAGCCTTTGATTCATGTAGCTTTCATTTTCTATTTTATGTGTTCTATATGATCAGACTGGGCTTGTATTTAGCAAGGTGTAGCAACTGAAGTGGGGAAAGACAAATGTGATCCGTGTTTTTGAACTAGCATTTTGCCTGTAGTACTACAGTCACACCACTTGTATCACAGCCACACCACTAGTATTACAGTCACACTCACTAGAATTGCAGTCGCACTCACTTGTATAACAGTCACACCACTTGTATAACTGTCACACTCACTATTATTACAGTCACACTCACTAGTATAACAGTCACACCACCAGTATTACAGTCGTAACACTAGTATTACAGTCACTAGTATAACAGTCCATTGGCGTCCTTGACACAGAAAGCCTGGTGGGGCACAATAAACTCTGGGTATTATGTGACTCGTTGGTGGAACTACACACAAACCTACTTATTCAATAAATCCAAACACAAATGCACCTTATACTACCAAGAACATACCTGTTCTCTTCTGTTTGTTGACTGTGGAGCTCAATAGCACCTCTGTGAGCGACATCAATTGAGTTATGATATTAGCCCTTCCAAACAAGTCTAGTCTAACAGCATTTTCAACATGTGAACCATTGCTTTCATGTTTGACTAGTTGTTCCAAAAGACGTTTCAAATCCTTTTGTAGTCCACGTATTGTACAAAGAGCAGGTAGGGAAAGCAGAAGAATGTTTTTACCTATACTCGCAGTTAGCTATGTTTTCCTCTTGAACCTCCCTGGATTGGAGGAGCAGTATTTGTCCTGATCCAGACTGAATGATTGAAAAATCCTCTGGCTGGTGTGGTCCCAAACATTTAATCTTCTATTTTTGCTCTAATGGTAAGGTACTAAATTGAGCATTTATTAAATTGTTGACTTGATTCATAATATTTCTTTGGCAATTCTGGGGAATCCTTATTACTTGTAGTAGTGGCTAGCAGGCTATGGCTAGCTGCTTAGCAACGCCGATACCATAGACCTGTACAAATCTTTAATTTTTTATTGAATGTTCTCACCATGGGGCCAACACGATTGATGGAAGTGTAGGCTACTGAACATGTGCACAGTATTTTAAGCTGCTCACTGTTTTGGACACACACTGATAAATGCTCACCAAATGAAGACTGCTAGGACACCTACTGGATTGTACAGAAGATTTTTGGACTATATTGGTCAGCAACAATGTTGTCATATGTAATAAAGGCACAACAATATTACTTTTGAAGAAAATGTATATGTATTATTTGTTTGAATTATTGATCATGTCGTGCACTGCTCCACAGTAACATCTCGTGGGGCCGGGCCCCTCCGGCCCCTAATGGAGAGACGCCCCTGTTATAGTGACACCACTATTACAGTTACATCAGTAAGTCATTAGTGGACATACAGCACCTCCACTGCTTTCTAATGGAGTTTGGATTTCTGGACAGGCTTCAGCCAGTCAGGACCACAGTGCCACCAGTCAGGACCTCAGCGCCACTTATATTTGTGGACTGTTCATGGGTGAACCGTTGGTGGCTCTGCCTAACCTGGCTCTGGATTTTAAGTAACCATGTGAAGCAAAGAAATGCAAGTATCAATGTGTCTGTCTTTGTACAGACTGCCTGTGTGGATGAGAGCTGTTGCTATATCAACACACACCATCCAACTCACACACCATCAGAGATCACGGAGATTGTGACAGTAATTGTGACAATGAAAACAAGTGCATATCCTAACACTCTCACACATGCACAGGCAAAGAAGGCTGAACAGGCTCCATTGCTTAGAATGCCTTTACGGATCGCTTGACTAGCCTGGGGATTTTTGCCGGGCAAACAACAATTACTCTTCCTGTCATGCTTGGTAGTTGATATGTACAAACTTTTCTTTCCCACGAGTGAAGGATATGTCTCTGCTGAGAGTTGTCATGATCTCTGTGAACCTTTGCACCACACGTCTTCCTAAACACGAGCCTGCTGACAAAACCACAGAAGGAGAGGCACAGCAGCTAAGCTAATTGTGGCTAATTTCTGGTAGCGTTTACCTGCTGTTTGTGTTTGCTGCTCACGAGGCTCTGCTGCGGCACTTTAAAAGCACCTCGGCCGCCTCCTGGTGCCGGCCGAGCTCGCACTCAGCTAAGATAATTGCCATTATGACTCACAATAGCCGTAATGGCGCTAACGATCATGGGGAAGAAGTGATGCGGCTGATGACGGCCGCGGGGTCTGTTATTAGAGAGGAGGGAGGCCGCTCCAATCAGGCAGCGCCAGACGCTAGCCCAGTGTGCTCATTCATCACTGTCAGTCTGGAGAGATGCACCCGGCACGGGGGAAGGGGGAAGGGAGGAGGGAGCTGCAAGTGTTGGAGGGTGGAGGTGGTGGTAGTGGTGGTGGCGGCAATGGGAAGGGGGGATGCGGGGTGGGGGAGGTATGTGGAGTTACAGCAGCTAGCTCCCCAGTTCCCTTAGCCTGTCTGCTGTCTGTCCGGGCATGGCGACTCCCAGGCCTCATGGTAATCCGTGGGGAGGAAAGGAAGTGCGAGGGATGAGGGGTGTGGGGCGGAGATAGCATATCGGCCAGCGCACACGCTGCCATAGCCAGTCTGAGCCCCGAGTGCGAGGCCCCCCATTCGCCTTTCATACACCCATTCTACCCCAGCAGGGCTGTTGAGGGATAAGGAGAAAGACAAAAGCAGCAAGTGCTGCAGTGAGTCTGGCTTGTTCTATTATCCCCCCACCCCCCCACCTCCCCGCCCTTTTTAGCCCACACCTCCTTCACTTTCTTAAGAGTAATCTTTGAAGTTGCTCTTCTTAAGCTCGGACTATGCGTTCTCTCTCCGGCATTTTTCGTAAACCAATCCTCCTGCCTTGGAGTAAAATGATTTTCAGCCTGTCTTTTTAAAGCCTTTATTTTCAGCTGTCACAAGTTAAGCTTCAGAAAATAATACCCATCAAATTGTTTTTTCTATTGTTTTTTTTTTCTGGAGTGAAATGCTACTGGTTGTTTGCTAGCACGTGTGGCTGGCAGGCCTGTGCAGTTCCTGGGATGATGCCCAGAGTTTTACCACATTTTCCTGCTCCCATCAAAGCCACTGCAGAGTAATCAATGAGTCCTGGCCTCTGTGAAGTTTAGATATTGCCTGTCTTTGATATGGACGACTCCCTTTTGGATGCCAGAGCCCCTTTCTGAGTTGATACTGTGTATCTACTCAACACTTAACCTGTGAAAAAACAAAACAAAAAGTCATATAATCATTTATCAGCTGGACTTTCCAAGGCAGGATCCAGTCAAATGTATGTCAGGTTTGTGAACAGTAATAAACAGTAATAAGACAGCCATACATTAGTCTTCCTAGTGGGGTCATGCTCTTGGTTCAATTAATAAACAAGTTAGAGACTTGTATGTTCCAATGGATTCCAAATGTTGTGCAGAAGAGTAAACTTGCTCTCAAGTGATTATAGTAGGGAGTGTGTGTGAGCTATTCTCAGGTGCTTGTAGTGATGGACATCTGTTAGCCCTCCAGCTTGTTAACATGCAAGAAAGGTCTTCCTCTTCAGGTAGGGTGTGACATCAGGATGTAGGCATGTGAAGAATTTTTAACAGAATGTGGTTGGGCCAAAAACAGTTATGTATAGTTAATTAGTGAGAAGAATCTAGCAGCACAAAGAACAGTGTTCATGCTCTGCTAGCATCAAGGATCATTACCGTAAGTATTTGGCCCAGACGCTCTGTTTATTAAAGTAGAGGTACATTAGATTATATGCTCTGACATGTACCTAGAGCAGACTGTGGCGTTAAAATCACCACTCCTGCTGTCTGTCTTGGCATCGGTCCAACCAGGGATTCCTGAAACTGAACACTCAGCAGTGAATGTTTTATGCATGGCAGCCTCTCCTCTGTTCCTCCACCCAGCAGCTAGTGAGAAAGACTCATACAGTTTTCTGTTATAGATGCTGTGAGAATCGAGCTTTAATAATATCTGCCTTCAGAATTTAACCACCTTGCCAGTGACGTGACACAGGTTGTAATACTATAGTTAATAAAGAAGAACATATAATACTATATATACAAGGAATGACATATATTAATTATAGGAAAAGATTAACTCTAGACCCCAGAGTAATAAAAAAAGGTTCAATTTGTCCAGTACTTGGCTCAGACCACTTAATTTGAATTTCAAATGTAGTAGCCTGCCCTTTAAAATGATCTAATTATGCCTCTCTTCAATAGTCTATAAGGATCACTGCCTTCACCTACTTTGTTTGTAGACTTTTAGAGCTTGTCCATCATCTACAAGCTGAGTCCAGAAGACTGGTCAAAGTGTTATTGCTGTGTATAGCTGAGCTTCAAGCCTTGTGAAGGGTGAAGAATATGGGGGGTGAGGAGTATGATGGATAAGGAGTATGGGAGGGTTGAGCAGTATGGGGTAAGGAGTATGGGGCGGTAAGGAATATGGGGTGAGGAGTATGGGGGGGTGAGGAGAAAGGAGTATGGGGCCTGAGGATTATGGGATAAGGAGTATGGGGGGGTAAGGAACATGGGGTGAGGAGTATGGGGTGTATGGGGGGGGGGGGGGGGTAAATGCTTGTGCAAATAAGGACTCACCAGTGATTTGCCTCATTATTCTGACAGATTTTTACAGCTTCTCCAGAGTGGGCTGCAAGGCGTGCTAGTTAGTCATCTTCGACCCAGTCAGTGTTCCTGCACAATGACAAGAAATATCCATTTTTGGGAGGGGGTGAGAAGGGAAGGGAGAGGCTGTAACAGCCCTGCTTCATGCCATCTGATGTACGGTGTTCCCCTTTCCACACGGGCCCGTTATCCATCACTTGGTTGAAGTACAGCTTCAATAATTGTACTTTGCACAGGATTTGGAAACTATGACATGCTATACAGCAACACATCTCAGTCCAAATGTCCTTTGATCACTATGAAGATTTCAGTAGATTGTTAGTAAGAATACTGAAGCAAAATGCTGTTCCACATTAACATAGTATTCTTGATCTCAGTAAATATTTCTCAGACCACTGGGCAAATTTCTGTTTACTGGGGGAAAAGTGGCTATTTGGTGTACAAATAATGGTCACCAAAAATGTAGTGTGTAGGAAATTACTTATCCGGAAGACAATGATTGAGAGATGAATACAGATTCATTGTGTCTTTTGTTTGTGTGACAATTTTTCAAAAATTAATAAAAGTCAGTTTTGAAAGCCTTGTTCAAACAATAAAAGAAAGGCAGAATGTGAGTGATGTCCACCAAAGGAAGTGGGCTAGGCAAATGTTGTCACAAAGCAGCACTGTGCCTATATTAAAAATATCAAGGAGGAGATACATGGATATCCTTACAGGAACAGGGATGACAGGAAGTGGTGTTGTACACGGACATAGATGTACTTAGTGGGCAGTTATGCAGGTGGCAGAGGAAACCCTTCTGAATTTCTTCATGGTATTCCCTCTCTCCACCTATGCCTCATGCCTGGAGCACAGCACGCAACGCGTTGATTTGAGTCATCAATATTCTGTCGCGACTCATTGTCTTTGCCTACTGACATTTACATTTAGATTGTTTATCTTTGGGGGGGGATGTCCAACCTTTAATGAATGTGACTCTGTCATTCCCAAAAGGCAGCAATTACCGACTCTGTTTAAAGATAATGAAAGTGGAGCGATGTGTTAGGTGAACATTAGTAACGGCACAGGAAAGGGGACCCTATACTGTTCTTTTTCACCTATGAAAGAGATGAGATTTTGTGGGGCTGCACTGAAGACTCCTGGTTTTCTGCCAATCCTGATCAGATCTCAGCCATCGCGTCTGCTGCGCTCTAGGGTTTGGGTCAAAATGCAGACTACAGTTATGGAACAATCTTCCAGCTCCAATCCAAGATTCTGAACTTGGGGGGGGGGGGGGGTGATGGGTATGCCACGTAGTTGTCACCTACTTTAGGCCCAACATCCACATTGAACAGACTACTTTGCCTAGATACAGAACTATAAAAATTGACTTTTACTAGCTGGCCCACCCAATGCAGGATGGGTTCTCTTTTGAGTCTTGGTCCTCCCAAGGTTTCTTCTTAATCCCTGTGGAGTTTTTCCTTGCCACTGTCGCCCCTGGCTTGCTCATTAGGGATCTGGACCCATGTGTTTGTAAAGCTGCTTTGTGACATGCGTTGTAAAAAGTGCTACATTAAATAAAACTGACTTTGACTTTAGATTTCATTCGAATCCCTGCTGTTTGACATAATGAGCAGTTCAGAAGTAAACACACTTATGGTCCAGCATAATCTAGATATGTACTTGCAAACCAAATATGTGGAAGTTGCATGTAAATACTTAGGAATATGTAGACATGATAAGGCTTAGCAATTAATTTTGTATGAAATGTACAAGCAGGCAGGCTGTGTACTATACTATTTTTGTGTAATATACTATATTTGAAGGTCATGATGTCATCTAAATTAACAGTTTTTTATTGTAAAGGTCAGATGGGAAATGGCTGAGTATAGTAGGCATATGTCAGAAGGATTTCATAATGTATTTGGAAGTGCTGACATCTTTTTATTTTTTTTAAACCAGTGTTTCGGTCGGTCGAATCCCCCCGTGTGCAGGCTGAGAACTTCCCCTGGTTCAAGTTCCCTCCCTACCAAGCAGCAGAGCTGAGTGCAGTGTGTCTTGGGGGTGGTGGGTACAGAGGGGAGGGTGCTAAATGCTGATGGTTTGATGGGACGAGATGGGCTGAGGTGTGACTTTTGCCTGAAGCAATGAGCCGGCAGCTGGAGTGCAGTGAGCGGGAGCCATTAGGGAGACGGAGCAGTGGTGGGAGCGTAATGGAGCGCTCTCTAGCACAACCAGCATCCAGCTCGCTTCCAAGGTTGAAGTGCAAGACTCAATCCTGCCCACCCGGCAGTTTGGCGTTACAGTTTGGGGGCTCTGACTCACCCTTGGATCAATAAAATGACCTCTTCTCCCCTGCTCATGCTGGACCAAGCACCAGAAGCATTACTCGTGCCCTAGCCCAGTTTGGGAGTCTAGAGGAATACAAAAGGCGTAGATGGACACTCATGTAAGCCAAGGCAGGTGCTGAGGGGGCCAAGGGGTGGTGGAAGACAGGAAAATCTCCCAAGGCTCACCGCTGCCATAGGATGTGAGGTGTCAAATCCAACTGTGAGGATTTAGTGATTTAGTGAACTCTGTTATAATGCTTTCTCCTCGGCCCACTTACACAGATTAAATTAGACCAGCACTGGCCTCCATGGAAAGCCTCCCTGTCCTCAACATTGTTTGAGTGCCATTTTAGTTCTAAAATGGAGGGGTTTAATCAAGACAAAACCAGGATGAGGGCCTCATACTGCTTTACTGGCAATTTAGTTACTCCTTTATGTAATGCAGTCTGGGTTCAAGAATCCTTTTATCTAGAACTTGCTTGACCTCGCACAGAAACACTTGTATGAATTACATATTGTAGTCATATTGTGGTGCAGACATGAGATTGGAGCATCAAATGATGGGCACAAGAGTCCAAAGCACATAACATCTCCTCACGTAACTACTCCTCACAAAATATCTCCTCACGTAACGTCTCCTTACATAACATCTCCTCATGTAACGTCTCCTCATATAACGTCTCTTCATGTAACATCTCCTCACATAACGTCTCCTCACGTAATATCTCCTTACGTAACGTCTCCTTACATAATGTTTCTTTACGTAACATCTCATTTTGGAAGGATGTTTAGTTTTCCTCTCAAGAGCCTGCAGAACAAAGTCAATGTCAATTTTATTTATATAGCGCTTTTTACAACACATGTTGTCACAAAGCAGCTTTACAATCGTATGGGTCCAGATCCCTAATGAGCAAGCCAAGGAAAAACTCCCGATGGTGGGGATTAGGAAGAAACCTCGGGAGGACCAAGATTCAAAAGGGAACCCATCCTCCATTGGGCGACCCGCTAGCACAAGTCCGTATTTGTGGTCAAAAAGTAGTTCTATAGTTGTAGTTGTGGTTCCCGGGCCAAGTAACAGGGTTGCCAACTTTTGACATTCGCTTGGAGTGAGATTTTAACCTGGAGCCGGTGGCGAGTGTATTTTGTTGAGCGGGGGGGGGGGGGGGGGGGGGGGGTGCGGCGAACGAAAGTTGGTGGGGGGGGGGTTGGGGTTTGTGGCTAACGTAAAATGGACAAAGATTCAGTGTTATATCGCCGGTGGATGGCGCCAGAGCTAGCGAACTAGTAACGTATTGAATCATATATGTGGATCTGAGGTAAATAAACTGGATATTTTTTTCGGCGTGAGATATCGGAAGTGTGGCGTGAGAGCGTGTGAAAACGGTCAAATGAGTGTGTCTCACGCTCAATGCGTGAGAGTAGGCAACCCTGAAGTAATCACAGTCCCTTCAGTGCAGATGGTGAGCCTCAGGTAGGAGCTAGCATCAGCACATCCTCTTGCGGCAATGACACATCCAACCCCGGCATCAGTACATCCACCGGCAGGCCAGACCATCCCCTAGGTGTTTGTAGGTGCTTGCATGCAAAAAGATAGACAATACAGGTAGAGTGTGTGGACATCAATTTAAACAACCATTGATTTAAACATACATGGCTCACATGCCAGTGATTAGCATGTGGCTCCGGCAGGCTAATCTATAGCAGCATAACTAAAGGGAGGGGTTCAGAGGTGACCACAGTCATGAGGGCTCACTGAGACATTGCTTTCTAGCCAAGTCATTGTCACAACTAGATTGATGCCATGACACAGCTGGATGAAAGCATCAACATCTCAGATTACCAGAAGTCTCAACGTCTGGGGGCTCCCGAGCCCCACACCTTACAAGGGGAATATTAACTGAAGGCTTGATTAAATAGGTGAGTCTTAAGTCTAGATTTAAAGATTGGAACTGTGTCAGAATCTCGGATTGGAGCTGGAAGGCTATTCCATAACTGAGGGGCTTTAAAGGAGAAAGCTCTGCCTCCGGCTGTAGTCTTACAAATTTTTGGAACTAAGAGAAATCCTGCATTTTGGGAGCATAGAAGGTGAGATGGGTTATAGTATGCAATGAGTTTACTCAGATATTGTGGAGCAAGACCATTTAACACCTTATAGGTCAACAGAAGAATTTTAACTTCAATTCGATATTTTATCGGAAGCCAGTGTAATGCTGCGAGAGTGGGATCAAATTTTTTAGCCTTAGTTAGGACTCTAGCTGCAGCATTTTGTACAAGTTGTAGTTTATTTATGGACTGTTTAGAGCAGGGGAGCACAACATATGTTGCGGCCCACTGGTTGATAAATAATTTGGCCCACCTTCTGGCTTCGTGCCTGATTTTGAACGACGAACCAACGTTGGGCGATGTTTGAGTGGGGCTACCGCCGGAGTTACAATTCAACACAAAGAATCGATCATGATATAATACTTAATTTGTCTCCATTTTACACTCGCCACACCCCCCCCCGTCAACAATTTTACCTCGCCATTAGAGATTAGAGATTGGCCTGTTGGACAGTTGGGGATTAAGACCAGAACACAACACACATGCACTCTGTAGAGAGGGCGGCTGTGCAATATGACCTTCAAGAGGCTGATATTGGTGCAATACCAAGCGCTGCTTTGTGGGTGATCACATTAATGCCAAAATCGCAAATGCCTGGCTGTATGTGGGGGCTGCAGATTGTCTGATAGCCAGCTGGCTGTATCGGTATGCTTGGCTGCCATGGTGACATCTGCATGTGTGTTCTTGAGATCAGCTCGCCTGTGCCCAGATGTTGCACTCATTGGCCTCGATATATCTATCGTCTATCTATAACAGTGATGCATGCTCAAGTGTCTCACTAACTCACATTATTCCAAGGTGGCATTGCCCCTGATAAACACACACACACACACACACACACACACACACACACACACACACACACACACACACACACACACACACACACACACACACACACACACACACAATCACAGACACAGTCGTTCTGCCATAACTATCGGTTGATTGGAGTGTCTGCAGCTGCTTAGCAACACATGTGAACAGGCAGCATAAGTGGGTCAGCAATTGTCTTTCCCTTAGATGTAATTCTTATATAGGTGAATTCCTTTTTCTCTTCATACCCCCATTGCTCACATCTGTCTGTCTCCTCACAATTTACAACGATTTTCACTGCCTCCATGTATCTCCTGTTGCATCAGAGTATCACTGATTTGAGAAGGAAAGACAGTAGATGAGTATCCACTTTGCATTGCTGAGAACTGGGAGGTACTTGAAGAACGGCAATCATTTGCCTTTAATATGTGGCTGTGTGGACTCAATAAGTGTGTGTGTGAGAGAGAGAGAGAGACAGACAGAGAGAGAGAGAGAGAGAAAAGCCATAGCACACGATGAAATAGCTTGGCTATGTTGGGATCTCATGTGTAGGGTGAAACAGCTGATCTCACCTCTCTGCTGGAGGCCCAGCATCAAACTGGTGCATGTGAATGTACAAACACACACCCTGCCATTTGTGCATGAGCACACTATCAAACACCCTGCCATTTGTGCATGAGCACACTATCAAACACACACCCTGCCATTTGTGCATCAGCACACTCTCAAAAACACACCCTGCCATTTGTGCATCAGCACACTCTCAAACACACACCCTGCCATTTGTGCATCAGCACACTCTCAAACACACACCCTGCCATTTGTGCATCAGCACACTCTCAAACACACACCCTGCCATTTGTGCATCAGCACACTCTCAAACACACACCCTGCCATTTGTGCATCAGCACACTCTCAAACACACACCCTGCCATTTGTGCATCAGCACACTCTCAAACACACACCCTGCCATTTGTGCATCAGCACACTCTCAAACACACACCCTGCCATTTATGCATCAGCACACTCTCAAACACACACCCTGCCATTTGTGCATCAGCACACTCTCAAACACACACCCTGCCATTTGTGCATCAGCACACTCTCAAACACACACCCTGCCATTTGTGCATCAGCACACTCTCAAACACACACCCTGCCATTTGGCCCCAGTCCAGGGACGGATGTGTTATGAAGTCATGTCGCCGAGGTAACGGTGTTTCCCGTGCTTTGTTCTTTGTGCCCGTCCCACATATTAGCACGTCAGTGGTAACAGGATGGTACCGCCATTCCCCAAGGGACTGCAGATGGCAATGTTTGGTAAGTGATCCGACTTCTCTGATGGACACAGCACTGGCAGGAGTGTGTGTGGGTCTGTGTGTGTGTGTGCTTGTTTCTGTTGTGAGACAAGTTCACCTGTAATATGATTAGACCACACTTACAAAAGAAAGGAGAAATTTTCTAAAGTTGGGATCTCTAATAATAGAATGCCTGTTTATCTTAAGTTCAGTACCTACTGTTTCATTATGGTAGAAAGGAGTTGAATTGTACCAACTTAAACACTTCCGTCCAAATGGCAATGTGGATAATAATAATGACCAAGTTACCATTTGCAACACTGCTTCCAGTATTTCTGGACATACAATAATAAACAATGCTTGCATTTTGGATAAGCTATTCTTTAAATATAATCACAGCACTATAGTATGTGTATAGCTAGTTCTCACAGTTACTGTAAATTATGCCACTACGAAGCTTGGTAATAACAATAACAATAAACAATTGCCCTCTAATTTATTTTTACTGTTATAGAGGGAAAGGTGTTATTTGGTAGTAAATGAGTATTAGTTTTACGGTACCTGTATCTGTCTTTACAATCCCCAGGTCTGTGTATGGTAGATGAATATTTTGTTTTACTGTGACTGTAAATTTTTGGTTGAGAATTGGCTCGCCTCATTTTAAGGCTTGATTTAAAATGTGCCCGGAGCGAAAAGTGGATCTTAGCTGACATCAAGAGCGGAGCCAGACATGGTGATCATTCTGAGTTTTGACCAAACCTAGAGGGAAAATGTTATTTTATTTTTTTACCTGAACTAAACCTGAAATATCTAATCTTAATTTATTGTAACATCAGAATAGTAACTTTGTTATCTTAAATTAAGGATAACCTACTGTAAAAAAAAGTAATCATGTTTCTAACAGTAAAATGACTAAAATAACTTCACATCTGTGATCTTTTATTCTCAGCTGCTTGGTTTTAGCATTTCCTTAAGTAGCACATCCCGCACCTTCATTCACATTTCACAGTCATTTTCAACTGTTTGAATGGGTCAGAACACCTCTGCAAGCGTATGGATCAGTCAACTCAGCTAACATTAGCTGTCTAACTGCAGCCAATGTTAGCTCGCTAGTCAGCAGCAATCCAGTCTTTATGAGCTCACAGCTACTAGTTTGTGTTACAGCTGTTGTTGAACCTGCTTCTTCTGTTGACACTGGTCAATCCTGATGCATCTTAAGGTCAACCACTTTCTGTGGATGGTGGTTAAGGTTCACTCCTCATGTCTATAGTTAGCTAGCTGTCAGCAAGCTTTCTCAGGTGACTGACTGAATAAAACGCACACAACAACCCTTCTATGACAAAAGTAGGAGTTAAATGTAGTGATATTTCCCTAGTAATAGGATTTTGCACCGTGGATTTGGTAGTCCAGTCAGAGAGACCGAGGAGATATGGCACAAAGTTAAGAAAACTAAGAAAGACAAAGAAAGATTTGTGGAACACTGAGTCCCAGAAACGACCCCCGTTGCGCCGTTTATAGCTGACACGGGCACATATCAAAAGCTTTCTGATTTATTATGTTCAACAGCATGTGGTTCTGAAGTACTGGGAGCAATGAACTTAATATTAATCTGGCTATACTATAAATGGTGAATGGTTTCTTACAATATTCCAGGAGCGACCCAAAAAAATAAAAGAACATTTAGGCTTTATTCTGCAGGCATGGGATGTTTTTGGGCAGCAGAGCAGAAATTCTGGACACATAAGAGGGTCTACTTCACTCAGGTGGGCTTCTCTGGTGGCTACACCCCTAACCCACTTACGAGGAGGGCTGCACCAGTATGCCACTTCCCCTAGCTTTGACATGGGACTCTGAGCCTGAAAGACTCAGATTCATCCTCAGACCCCAGCACTATCCTGTCATCAGAAAGCTCTGTAGAATCCCCTCACCCACCCCAAACAGCATCAGCATGCACCGAACGGCATCATGCTTCATGAATTATGCATTTGTTGGTAATGCCTTCATGCTGAAATGCCTTTAAGATGTCAGCGTGGATGTCCTTAGGCTTCAATCATGGCGTGTGGCATTAGGCACCTGTTTAAGTACCCCTCCTCATCAGAAAGCACCCCATCACAGGGGACTTGATGTGTTTAGATTTGCTTGTTTTGATGTTCTATGAAATCCAGGACACACTGTGTAGTGTACAGACCAGCGTGCATGCAGGAGAATACGTAAGAGAAGGGAGCTGCTCGCACTGACAACCTCAGTGGGTTCTTCCAGTATCCAGATGGCATTATCAAGGGAAAAAGATGAAAAGATGCCTCCTTTAAATTCTCATGGCATTCATACAGATTTGTAATGTTCTGTGTGTGTGTGTGTGTGTGTGTGTGTGTGTGTGTGTGAGGGGGAGGGGGGTGGCTTGCTTTGTGTCAGCCTTCTTTAGCCAAACCCCATCATCATGACTTCCCTAAGCATAATAATAAAGATAGGCATTTTTCACACAAGCGGATTTGCCCGGGCTTCGCCAACTGCTGGGTTATTATTTTTAGATTCAACTCTCTCCTGCCTCATTCCACTTTGCTGCTGGGATTTAGATTTTGGAATGTTAGACTTTGACTCTGGAGCACAGCAGCGTTTGTTTACAAAGATGGTTGGGGTGGGATGGATAGATAGATAGATAGATAGATAGATAGATAGATAGATAGATAGATAGATAGATAGATAGATAGATTGATCGATTGATCGATTGATCGATCGATCGGTCGATCGGTCGGTGCTGGTGGAGCTTGGCAGGAGTCTCCTTTGATCTTGCTGCCTTTCCCTTTGTGCTAAAGCAGCACCAGACATAATGATTCCTCATGGAGCAGAATTACTCTAATGACTTCTGTCTATGCTGCATTAAATTGAACCCAACTTAGACTCTTAGTACCAGGTAGGGATTCATTTCTTTTAGTAAACCCCTAAGCCCCATCCCCCTCTCCCCACCCAAAGACGTTTGTGCTATCCGTCAGTCATTTCATTAACAAATGCATGTAGTTTCTAAGAGATTAGGAACTGTAGTGATTTCTTAAGGCTTGTTTGCTAGAGGCCTGTGGCTAAAACTGGTTTGGATGAAGATTGCAGTGAGGGAGCTGTCCACTCACCAGTGCTGAAATGACTGTATGACTGCATGTATCCAAATAGAGGTATTTCTAGCTCATCAATCTGCCAGGCCTCTTTTTTAACAAAGACACATACACACACACACACACACACACACACACACACACACACACACACACACACACACACACACACTATATTGCCATAAGTATTCGCTCACCTTCCTTGACTCACATATGAGCTTAAGTGACATCCCATTCCTAATCTATAGTGTTCAATATAACATTGGTCCACCCTTTGCAGCTAGAACAGCTTGAACTCTTCTGGGAAGGCTGTCCACAAGGTTTAGGAGTGTGTTTATGGTGATCTTTGACTATTCATCCATGGCCTTGGACGAGAAGTCTTGGCTCTCAGTCTCTGCTCTAATTCATCCCAAAGGTGTTCTATTGAGTTGAGGTCAGGACTCTGTGCAGACCAGTCAAGTTTATCCACACCAGACTCTGCTATCCATGTCTTTATGGACCTTGTCATGTTGGAAGAGGAAGGGGCCAGCTCCAAACTGTTCCCAAAAAGTTGGGAGAATAGAATATTCCAAAATGTCTTGGTACACTGAAGCAGAGTTTCCTTTCACTGAAACCAAAGGGCCAAGTCCAGCTCCTGAAAAACAACCCCACACCATAATCCTCCCTCCACCAATCAACTGGCACAATGCAGTCAGACAAATACCATTCTCCTTGCAACCGCCAAACCCAGACTCATCCATCCGATTGCCAGATAGAGAAGCATTTGCACTTGGTGATGTATGGCTTAGATGCAGCTGCTCAACCATGGAAATTCATTCCATGAAGCTCTCTGCACACTTGTCTTGAGCTAATCTGAAGGCCACATGAAGTTTGCATGTCTGTAGTGAATGACTCTGCAGAAAGTTGGTGACCTCTTCAGCTGACCCTGCTCCGTCAGTTTACGTGTCCTACCACTTCATGGGAGAGTTGCTGTCGTTCCCAAACACTTACATTGTTTTATAATACAGATGACAGTTGACTGTGGAATATTTAGGAGCGAGGTAATTTCACGACTGGATTTGTTGCACAGGTGGCGTCCTATCACAGTTCCACCCTGGAATTCACTGAGCTCCTGAGAGTGACCCATTCTCTCACAAATGTTTGCAAAAACAGTCTGCATGTCTAGGTGCTTAATTTTATACACTTGTGGCCATGGAAGTGATTGAAACATCTGATTCTGATCATTTGGATGGGTGAGTGAATACTTTTGGCAATATAGTGTATATTGTCATGGTCATCGTTGTGCAGTTAGTGAGGGCTACACTCCTATAAACCTGAACAATGAGCTCCTGTAGCAATGGGCACAAATGAGCACAAATATCTGAGATCTCAGAGCTGAGCAGTTCAGGAATTTATGCTTCTGTCTCCTCGGTTAAAGATTTGCTTTTTTTCTTTCTTTATATATTTGTTGCAGTCCTGTCCTCTCTCACACAAAGGAAGCCAAGTTTGCACGCACATGTGTGACCTTTCATCGTTAATGGGGTAGAGATACTCGTTTATTGTGTACTCCATATTTTTTTTTTTACCCCTTTGGAGAACAACTTGTGAAACACGAGCAGCGTTTCTCGTGCTGAAAATGCGCGTGCGACTGCAGCAGTTTAGGGACATGCAGTGATGTTCTTCTCCACGGATGCTCTCAGATCAGATCAGTTCTTCACTCGCCGTTTTGTTGTTTATTCACCTTCGCCTCACGGGTGGCAGCTGAAGCGGAGCAGCTCTGGATGAGGGTCAGGCGCTCGTGCGACAAGCACACTCCGCTCTCGTGATCGCTGGCAAATATGGCTCTGTGTGATCGTCCTTCAGCTCACCCTGAACGGCTCACCATACCAGGACTGTGGGGGGAGGGGGGGGGGTGGTAGGGAGATGCTGTAGAAAAGAAGAGAGATGCTGGGCTGAAAGGAGATATAGAGGGGGAGCAGAGACACAGCAGAGGGAGGGAGGGAGCGAGGATGAGATTGAGGGTGAGGAGCTGGAGATGGAGGAGGGAGTTCACTGGGTTCATTACTCCTCCATAAGCCAACAGGCATAGAGCAGTTAGAGTGTAATGCTGCAGGGCTTTTAGACATCAGTTACAGTGATACAGTTGTCTTCCTGCTGGACTGGCCAACAAACACTGTGTTAGCGTAACAGTGGAAATTTTCCGTTTTAATACAGCTTTCAAAATATTATCACACAAAAAACGTGCAGAATCTGCTCTCTTGCAGAGAATTTGATCCAAAGGTGATTCTTTGGAAACCTTAAATATTTCAGGTGGCTTTGATGATCAGCATGCAGGAGCATGCAGCCATGTTAATGTCCCTGAGTCTTCCCCATGATACACCAAATGTACTGCTGCAGTCACAGAGATGTATTTGTATTTGATAAAGTACTGCAGAATCACTGGTACATGCACTAAATCAAAATCAGACCTATATCTGTTTGATGTGTGTAACTGGATGCTGTGTGTATCTGAACAAACCCGCACATTCCTTTAATTTTGACTCTTTGGAAAATGGCAGAGTGTTCTGATATATTTCACCTTTTGTCACATTTAATGCCACACTACTGTACTGCTGGTAATGAAAGTAACCCCACAGGTGAGGGCTTTATTACCTTTTTAATATCACTGCAATATGGATTTTCCAGCAGTAGTGAAGGAAGCTGTCCCCATAAGACTGAAGCAGAGAATAAATGCAAGTGCATGTCTATGGAAAATAAGTCAGATAAAAGATAAAGATTAAGCAAAGGGGATTGAACTCCTGTTTTCATGCTTGGGAAAACTTATTAAAAGTCAGGGATTTCACAGCTGTTTTGCATGTGCTGGTTATACACCTGTAATTTGAAATCTCTGTTTCTTAGCCTTGAGCTGAGAGTAATTTAGCAATAATATACTATATTCTCCTGTTAGGAAGACAGGCACACTGTAGTTAAGAGAAAGTGGTCCCTGGAAGCCTGCTGAATCATTCAAATGAAAACACACACACATGCAAAAAGGGAGGCAGGCAGGGAGCAGAGTGCTATGCAGGACTCTGTCCTTTTGTCTGTTTGACCCACTTCTATCCTTCCTCTTCCTCTTTTGCTAATGGCTGTGCCCCAGTCTGAATCCTGCCTTAAATCTAAGAAAGCCTCATAATTGCTTTTCCAGTACTTATATATTATGCTGCTGTTATATTTGTTTGATGCTTTCTGCATTCAGTCCTCAATGCTAGTCAAAAACGACTGTCTAATGCATTGTGGCCCATGTTTCAAGATAAGATGGGGATCGCTGATGCTTGTTAACTGATAATGAGTAATTTTGACCTAATTTCTTCGAATCCTTTTCTCTTCATGGACTGAGGAGGAAAGCACTATGTATGTTTTTTTGGAGTGTTTTCCTCTGTCATATTGCAACTTCAGCAGGGTGGCAATTATTTGTGCGTCTGTGCGCTGAAATAGCAAGGGCCAGTTGCAGAGCCGTCAGCAGCCATGTTCAGCACAGGGACAATCCACTGGCCTTATGCCCCCCCTCGTGAAAAGACCAAAAGGCATGTAAAGTTAATCATTACGATGTTCTCAGCCTACTGGAGAGAGGTGGGTGTCAGAGCAAGGTTATTTGACCCCTGATGACCTCATCAGGAAGAGACACTGCTCCTGTTCATTTTGGCTCCGGCACATGTATCCTGAACTCTGATGTTTGAGGGGGTGGGGTTGCCCCATTCACACCCCTTTCAGATCCAAGACCAGGCCGGGCACTTCTCGACTTATAGTATCAAAGCAGTGTGCACACTGCTCTCATGTCAGTGTTAAAGGAACAACTTCTCCAGAGGTATTACATGACTGTCAGTAAATGATATGTACACTATATGGTTTTTCCTTTTCCTCATTCAGGTCAGACAGGACAACACTGAATTGGTGCAGGTAGAGTACAAGCCAGAGGAGATCAGCTATGTCCATCTGCTCAAGGTGAACTGGGAGGGCCATGATCCACACAGGGTACATCCTTTCATGTATTGATGACGATTCAACTGCTAACTACAGTGAAGAATGTCTTCACCAGAATTTTGGGGTTCTTCTAAAAACCCATGCAGAAGTTCAAAGACTTGACACCTCTGTGAAGGTGATGCTTGTTAGCATTAGGCACTAGCTTCTGCTAGCCGTTATCATTGTTAGTGGTGCTATAACATCAACAGCACGAGGCTCTACTGGATCCTTGGTACGTTTTAGTCTTCAGGATGTTGGCAGATCATACTGTATTTCTTCTGGACTGGGCTGCTGACAGAAAACTAGCACAAAATTAGGAAGAAGTGGGCTTCTTCAGTTCTTAATCTTATAGTCTTAGATCATGGTCTTAGATCATGAAGTCCACTTCTTCCTAACTTTGTGCTACTTTTCTGTCAGTTGGTATAGATGGACAAACAAACTTGAACTGGATGTCCTTGAACTGATGGAAGCTGATATGTATTTCTCAAATCAGTTTGCTGTCAGAGGTGGCCATGGAAGTCCAATATTGTGGCTTTCAACACTATAGATATCCTGCCCAGTTGTCCACATATTCAGCAAGTATTCCCAGAATAATCCCATACATGGGTCAGGATGAACAGAACTTTGATTAAAATTACACCATTATGTAAGATGTTAGGTAGACCAAAGCCGATTAGGATTAGTTTGGTTCCTAAGACAGATTGGTTGCATAAAAAGGCTATGGGGAAGTGGGTGCTAATGTTGGCTAGAAAAAGCCATTTGATGCTGGAGTGAGGGCAGGTTTCTGACTCTGCCTGGCTGGCTGTACTACAGGCATGCAGCAGGGCAGTGAGGTGGGCACGCCCTATCGATCGGCTGTCTACGCTTACTCAGAAGAGCAGTTGAAGCAAGCGCTCGTGTTGAAAAAGCAATATCAAAAGGTATTCCATTAGTCATTCTCTCTCTTTCTGCTGTCTTTGCCTTTGAAAGGTGACTGCGCTGGCGGTGACTTCTCTCCAGTCTTCAGCACTGGTTGATGATAAATGGCGAGTAGACGGCGAAACTTTTGAATTATTACCAAAGAATTCTTGTAAATGCGCTGCTGTGCAGACCTTCTGCGGGGACAAAGAACCGATCCGAGACCATCCAAACAGGAGCAGGTTCAGATCTTCTGTGCATCTAAAGTCCGTGGCTCACGCTGCTTCATGCTGCCATCTGTGTCCGGTGCATTTCTCCGTTTGATGCGGCTGAGAGAGGGCATGGCGGCTCAGGTCCTAATCTCCTGAGTGTCCCAGTCTCCCTTCCCGTCCCTGCGGTGCAGTGCAGAACTCGGTGCTGTGAAGCCCCCCCACTACCACTTCTACGGAACCAGGCCGAACAGAGGCCCGTCGGAGCGGCTGTGGCCTCACCCCTCTCCTCGCGACGGCACCTATGTCCTACTATTCCCGTCTCAGTCTGCTTCTTTAGTTCTCTTGTTCTTGCTATGATCTTGAGCATGAAGTGCTATAGGCAGATGCAGGTGAAGTTCTGAGTGCCCCACAGACAGGTGGCTGCTGGGCCTCTGTGCGGTGTGTACTGATGAGGTGACCTTGGCCTCCACTGCTTCAAGCAATGTTTGTCCTTCTGCTGTGATGTGTCCGGTAACTCAGTGACCACTGCCTCAGAAAACATAGGGGATCTTTAAATGCACATATCCATTCTGCTGTCAAGCAAAAGAACCTCTGGTATTAAAGCTCCAGGACCGGGTTAGTTTTTTTATTTTTTTCTCAGATGCAATGAAAGTGTTCATTTTTACGGTCATCATGCAAATTGGGGCCAAATGTGGATACCATTCCCACATGGGCATGCTTGCGCACGCTTTCAGGCAGGGGCTGCAGTGGCCCACCCTGCTCCCCTGAGGATGGGGGAGAGAGGGTGAGCGGACCCCCAAGGAGCCTGGGACAGGGGGGGAAGCATATGAGTGTGATTTGTTCCTTCACGGCAGGCTGGCTCCAGCTGACCCGGCCGAATGTCTGCATAATAACACACTCTGCTCGCATTTGAAGCTACTCTCTTTTATAATCTACGTAATGCCACACTTCAGAGTTCTGTTTTTACTATGTTGAAAAGTCAGTGTGCATCCCAAGTGGTTATCCCAAGCATAATAACGCCTTATGCTATTATATTAATAACATTAGTAAAGTGTAAATAAATTAACATAAGCGAAACAGCAAAACATGTTTGTTAAAACATATAAGGGGGCCAACTGTGGAATTTGGAATGCCAACTGAACGCGACCAGGCAGCATCTATTTTCAGGTCCTCTTGTTACACAGTTGAATTGATCTGAGTGGTGCATTTTTACAGCCTGGCATTTGTACAAGGGGGGTTCATTTACATCAATGACAACACTGGTCTGTTTTCAAAAAGGCTCTTCATGAAATTGCACTAATGATGAAAAGCCTAGGGTTTGCTTTTTTGCTGCTGGACTGAATAACACACCATCGTGGTAGCTGCACAGAGCGCTCACAGTCTTGCTCACCGTGATGCTTTTCTGCACAAAGCACAACGGCTGCTCACTCTCATGGTGAACAGCAAACATGCATCACCCCCACACACACACACCACCACCCTCCTAAAACATACACACACACACACACACACACACACACACACACACACACACACACCACCACCACCACCCTCCTAAAACATACGCACACACACACACACACACACCACCCCCCTAAAACATACACACACACACACACACACACACACACACACACACACACACACACACACACACACACACACACACCACCCCCCTAAAACATACACACACACATCACCCCCCTAAAACATACACACACACACACACACACACACACACACACACACATACACACACACACACACACACACACACACACACACACACATACACATACACACACCACCCCCCTAAAACATACACACACACACACACCACCCCCCTAAAACACACACACACACACACACACACACACACACACATATACACACACACACACATACACACACACACACACACACACACACACACACACCACCCCCAAAACACACACACACACACATACACACAACCCCCACACCTCCCAACCCCCCCACACACACACCCTCCCCCGACTAACCCCACACCTCCCCACCCACACACCCTCCCCCAACACCTCCTCACCCCACACACACTACCCCCCCACACACACACACCATCACCACCCCTGCACACACACACACACACACACACACACACACACACACACACACACACACACACCACCACCCCATACATTAGCGCCCTCTGCTGTGTGAGCACCGCTTTTTGTCCTTCATGTTCACTCTCTCGCTCTCCACACACTTTTCATACTCCATTGTCCACTTTCTCTATCTTTCTTCCCCCCTCTATCCCCCTCTCTCTATCTCTCCCCTTCTTCTCTCTCTCTCTCTCTCTCTCTCTCTCTCTCTCTCTCTCTCTCTCTCTCTCCTTCTCTCTCTTGCTCTCTCCTCCCACTCCACCCCCTGCCAAGCCATCTGTGCCTCGCCGCGGCTGGTCACCATAGCAACAGAGGAGGCTGCACCGCCTCCTTTTGGCCTGCTGCCCAATCAGAGAGGCTGCCTGGGGTCGGAGGTCATGTGTAGAGTGCTGCCTCAGCGGCGTTCTGATCAGCTGTTGACCCCCCTCCCCCTAACACGCATGGACATACACATCCCCCAGCCTCAATGAAATGAATGTCCGAAGCCAACGGGTTAATAAAGCAGGGGGCTGACTAACAGCTGGGTCCATTATGAATGGGGGGGTGAAGGCTGAGACGCGACAGGCAGGTTTAGGGAGCGCGTGTTGCTTTGAAAGGTCAATGTCACCCTTTTGTCCAGGTGGCTGAGGTCAGGCCACGGCTTAGTCTGGGGCCAGAACATGGGGCTTCTGGTGGGGGTTGTAGTGGTTTCAGTGGAGCCCCAAGTGATTCTGGGGCAAGACCGTCTGTATGGGGAGTAGCGTTTGATGCTGGAAAAGGTTTCAGTGGACTATATCTTCAGCAGAACATGATTATTATGTTCAAGAATATTCAGACTCATCCAACAATGATCTTAAATTACTGTTTATATTTTTCACTGACGGTTTTGAGTAACCAACAGTGTGCGTGATTTCCACTAAAGATTCAGAACATTCAGGACATGCCCTTTCATGCTGAACTGAGATCAGTTTCTTATCTATTCCTTTTGGCTATTGCTCTCCTTTTGTGGAACAAACATGCAGTTTCTAAAACCACTGACTATGCATGTCACTTTCAGTATATAAATAACATTATCCAAGTGAAATGTAAAATTCATGTTACATATGTGTGACACATTAATTCAGCTGCGGCTTCCCTAAGCTCTTTTCACCTTATCTTCTCTTTCATTTTGGTTATTCATTTTCAGTCTTTCATTTAGATTCTTCTAGACACACACAAGCCTTTAGTTCCTGTTCCGCTGCAGTACTCCATTATGACCTCATTCTTTTCTCTCTCTCTCTCTCTTTCTCTCTCCCCTCCCACTCTCTATCTGTTATGCACACACACACACACACACACACACACACACACACACACACACACACACACACACACACACACACACACACACACACACACACACACACAGAGAGACACCAGCTCACTGCTGAACCTCTCTGTGTCATTCTGGCTGACATCAGCACACACTCTGGCCCCAAGTATCCTGCCATGTGCTCTGCACTGGCCTGCTCTACGGTCCTCGATTGGAGCCCAGCCCAGCCTGGGCTGTTTAAGTGGGAGTCCTCGTCCAAGCTGATCCCATCTGAGAGAGCGGCATGAGCACCGGAGGCTAAAGTGGAAAGCATTTGTCTGTATCGATTAGGCAGGAGCTGCTCAATATCTAAGGCTTTCTACCTATGGTCATGAATTACGTGCAGGGGCAATTAATGAGTGGATCTGCATATTGCCTTGCAGGAGAGAAGAACACAGAGAGCAGAGCAGAGGTGTCAATTCCAGGTTCAGAAAGTAAAAGTCCTCACCAGGATTTTGCTCAGGCTTCCTGGATTGTGTTGATTCCACAAATTTTACCTGTATTTCACTAATTAGAAAATCTAGCAAGCTCGAGCAAAATCCTGGTGAGGACTTTTACTTTCTGAACCTGGAATTGACACTTCTGGAGCAGAGGTTACAAATGTTTTTGACAGCTGTTTTTGTTTTAAATCATGTGCACTGCAAATTTAGTCAATTTTTTACTTGCTTGAAAGATTCCTGTTTATGAAACATAATTCCATGATATTGCAAGATTCTGTTTTATTGTTTGGCACATTGAGGCATTTTTGGAAGCTTCAGTACTAATGTACTAATGGATTCTCAGACTTTTGGAGAGATTTATTGCCTTTGAAATTTCAGTTTATACAGCATCTGATGCTGAACCTCTATTTGGAAACAAAAAGATGTTGTTGCTAAAGCAGGCACAAGGGGGCACTGTTTTGTATGTGCTATCAAGTCCTGCTTTATACTCCATTACCTTTTGTGCTGTCTTTCTCTCTCTTACTCTCTCACACAGTTTTTCTCTCTCCTTCTCTCCCCCTTCCCCCATATCTTGGGAACTTAGCAGAGACATGTTCCCATCTATTAGCATCTCAATTAAGGGCTCACAAAAGACAGGTTTTCCCCTCCAAGGCTTCCACAAGTGCGGCTCACCTAGCCCCAGTGCGCCGAGAGCTAAATCTGTAAGATTGACTGACCTCCACCAATTATGCCTCCCGTCAGTGTCTGTGAGGAATCAGCCTGGCCTTAATTAGCCGCTGCATGCTCGCTCCATTACTCATTAGTGGAGCGATGGCCCAGCCGTCCCCTCCAGTCCACGTACCACCGCCATGGGCGGGGTGTGATGGCGAGTGGGCGGGGCCTCTTTCCTTTGCGGTGCTGCAGTTTTTTCTTCTTCTGCCGTTGTTAAGCTGTGTTTTTAGGAATGTGCATTTTGCCAACGGTACTTCTGCCCTCCAAGGCCTGTTGGGAAGACGTGATGTCCTTACATCACTTAATAAGAGACGCTTACTTGTAGCTTTGAAGCAGATCTCTCTGGGTGTGTGTGAATGAATGAATGTGCAATTTATGTAGCGCCTTTCAAGATAGCCAAGGTGACTTTACAAGTTTAACACAGGTACAAGTCTTACACTACCAATCACACACCGGCGAGAAGCCGCAGCCAATCACATACAGTGTACTCTCTACTGGGATCCACAGGCCCCTGGGGGACTGAATTGGGTGCATAAGGGGAGAGAGGACAGACCCTAGTGACAGAGTACCATCCACCACTGGGCATACAAGCACACACACATTCATGCACAGACAACTGTTTTATTGAACATGAAGAGACACAGTCACACACTTTGTCAGGGACTGCCAATTTACCTAACCTCCATGTTATGGACTGTGTGTGCGTATTGGTGTGTTTATGGGTGTGTGTGTGTGTGTGTGTGTGTGTGTGTGTGTGTGTGTGTGTGTGTGTGTGTGTGTGTGTGTGTGCATATGCATATGGGTGTGCGTAGGTGTATATGCAAGTCAAGTCTTGAGTCTGTAGGCTGTAGTCTAAGTCAAGTCTTGAGTCTTTAGGAGTGAGTGTGAGTATGGGTGTTGGTATGAGCTTAAGGGTGTGGATAAGGGTGTACGTAAGGTGATGGGTATGGGTATGGGTGTGGGTATGGGTGTGTGTATGGGTGTGGGTATGGGTGAGGGTATGTGTGTGTGTATGGGTGTGTGTATGGGTGTGGGTATTGGTGTGGGTATGGGTGAGGGTATGTGTGTGTGTATGGGTGAGGGTATGTGTGTGTATGGGTGTGTGTATGGGTGTGGGTATGGGTGTGTGTATGGGTGTGGGTATGGGTGTGGGTATGGGTGTGGGTATGGGTGTGGGTATGGGTGAGGGTATGGGTGTGTGGGTGCAGTAATGGGAGTGGGTATGAGTGTGGGTATGGATGTGTGAGTGTGTGTGCAGGTATGGGTGTGGGTATGGATGCAGGTATGGATGTGTGAGTGTGTGTGTGGGTGCAGGTACGGGAGCAGGTATGGGTGCGGCTATTGGAGTGGGTATGGGTGCGTGAATCGGTGCGTGTGTGTGAGTGTGGGTATGGGTGTTGGTATGGGTGCATGAATGGGTGTGTGGGTGTTGGTATGGGTGCATGAATGGGTGTGTGGGTGTTGGTATGGGTGCGTGAATGGGTGCGTGTGTGTGGGTGTTGGTATGGGTGTGTGAATGGGTGTGTGTGCTTGGGTGTGGGTGCGTTAATGGGTGTGTGGGTGTTGGTGTTGGTATGGGTGCATGAATGGGTGTGTGGGTGTGTGCGTGGGTGTGGGTATGGGTGCGTGAATGGGTGTGTGTGTGTGTGCGTGGGTGTGGGTATGGGTGCGTGAATGGGTGCGTGGGTGTGGGTATGGGTGCGTGAATGGGTGCGTGGGTGTGGGTATGGGTGTGTGAATGGGTGTGTGTGTGTGTGCGTGGGTGTGTGAATGGGTGTGTGTGTGTGGGTGTTGGTATGGGTGCATGAATGGGTGCGTGTGTGTGGGTGTTGGTATGGGTGCATGAATGGGTGCGTGGGTGTGGGTGTGGGTATGGGTGCGTGAATGGGTGCGTGGGTGTGGGTATGGGTGCGTGAATGGGTGTGTGTGTGTGAGTGTGGGTATGGGTGCGTGAATGGGTGTGTGTGTGTGGGTGTGGGTGCGTGAATGGGTGTGTGTGTGTGTGGGTGTGGGTGCGTGAATGGGTATGTGAATGGGTGTGTGTTGGCTAATTGGCTTTTCTCCCCTGGCCTCTCCTCGGCTGCTCATGTTAGTTCCTGAGCAGCTTGACAAGGCCTGACGCTTCGCTCCTCCCCTCCCCTCCTATCCACTCGCCCTTCCGTCCCCTCCCCTCCCCCATCTGTGGCCGCTCCAAACGGAGCCACGTTGCACGCTGCTCCCCGACGTTCTAATGTACCCGACCAGTTGGTTTAACAAACACTGTGCTGCCAACCATCTGCCCGCCAAATCTGTCTTCGAATTGCTTTAGTAACAAACCCAAGTTTCTGAGCTCACCACTGCGCCGGTCCCCCTGGCCCAGCCTTCACTGGTCTGCTCCTTTCCCTCTTGCCTCTTCAGCCTCTCCTTTGCCCTCACTTAACCCTCTTCTCTTCTCTTCTCTTCTCTTCTCTTCTCTTCTCCAACATCACACATTTGTTGCAGTACAATGTACTTTTTCGCTGGTTTGATGAGGCTGAACCCTTTTTGCTCTTGCCCATGGAAACCCTTGCAATGAATGACCTTCATGTCCATATTTACATTCGACAGAGCTCAGGTTTCGATTCTGCTGTCGAGCAGCAGAGCCATCGAGCTGTCGCCCTCCCTCTGTTGTGCCGTCAAAGCCCTCCCTTGATGACACAGCCTCCATACCATCAGCAGGACGAAGCTCGCCATATTTACGGTTGTCTTTGTGGCTCGGTTGTGAGCAGACTTCCCAGTTTTCATTTGCTTTCTGACGGGACCCACTGGAGAGCTGAACAAATGGTATGTAACAGATTTTTGGCACGAGGACCCAAGTATCCCTAAACATCATTATGGACAGCAGTCAGCCGTGCCAGTGAATGCCAGAGACCCCACCTTTCTCTTCATTTGTCAGCGCTGGTGCCAATGGATGCATTATTAAAGAGATGAACCTCTTTCCTGCACAAGGAGACCCCCCCCCCCCCCCCATAGAGACACACACACACACTTACAAACTCATTGACAAAATATGCATGCACTGAAAGTCTGAATTAAATGGGAAGATTAGCATTTTGAATATTGGTGCTTCATGTTTTATTTGCCATTGCATTTATATTGTTATGACAGAAATGTCTTCATATTTTTCAGCATTAGTATGCAAATTAGTCTCTGAGCAGGGATTTATCATTTTCTCAAAATGGATAGAAGGTCATAAAATCCAGCTGGATTTCAAATATTGCATTGTTTGCAGTGCATTATATGTTCTTTTACAAGTGTCTTGTCAGTGTAGTTCAGTTGTAACCTGGTAAAATGGAGTCAAACTTCTATTTGTGAATATTAGTTGTAGAACCAACATCATACACCAAAAACAAACACCTGAATAAGGTCCATGACTTATTTAAAGACTAACTGTGCAGATCGTTGTGGTCTGAGTACTGAAAATAATAACAGTGAGATATAATAGTTACATTTTCACCAGATAGAGGGAAAACAACCAACGGTGATCACAGAAGCGTTTGAACATGGGTAACAGAATTGGTGCATTGCTGTATCTTATAGATATGCTGTAATCTCCATCTCAACAGCTATAGCATACTTACACATTAACAGACACTCCACAGTATCTAGAGTGATTTACAGTTGATTTGTAGTTTCCATGGATGTAATCTTCATGGTAGCCATGCAAGGCTTTTTACTGGTTTAAATATATATTAGGAGGTGTAATATTAGTTACTAATCAAATGCGTATGGATCATTTAAGTGCCTTTTGAAGAGGTGGTTTCAGTCTTCAGCAATAAACTCTGTGAGCAGAGGAGTGATGAAGGAGAACTTGGGAAGATTGAACATGAGTAGCTGCATTTTTCTGGTAGACCAGAGGTCCTCATGGTCCAAGCTCAGATTTCAATGGACTTCAAGGGATTACAAAATCCAGGACCAGACGTGGATTTGAAGTTCAGTTTTGAATACCACTGGCACAGTCGCATGTAAAGTTGGACCAGCCAAGAGTGTTAGCTGTAGTGAGCCAGTCTTAAGATGGTGGCCTGTCTGGAAAGAAATGGCCAGATTTTTATGATTACATTACATGGGCAAAGAATGATCGCTGGTTGTCCAGGACCACGCCCAAGACAGTTGATAAGCCCAGTGAACTTTCAAAGATGACAACCACATATCTCAAAGCAAGTAACAAAAGAAGAAAGAAGAGAGACCCATGTGAAAATACCATGCTGCCATGCTGAGGCGATGATACCAAGACTACACAGAGAATGAATGAAAGCAATGTGGTTAACTGCATCAACAGTAGAAGAAATGTCTAAGAGTATAGGGAGCGATGACAGTTTGCTGATCTAACAGCATGAAGCTTGTCTCCAGATGTGTTGAGGGTGGTGTGCGAGTCCAGACTGGATGGGATCCCAGAGACCATTCTGGGTGAGGAAGAGACTGTAATCAATTCATTTCAGAGGGTTAGAGAGGAAAGTAAGAATAGCTATAGCTATACCTATAGCTTGGGATGTGTATTGTGGAATGGGCCTGATTGGACAGCTAGTGAGGTTACCAGCCAGTAGTAACTGCAGATTTAGCAAAAACAGTATGCTGAACCTACAGTAAGTCAAGTCAAATTTATTTATACATTGGTTTTTACAACACGTCACTAAGCAGCTTTACAAGCGGATGGGTCCTGATGCCCAATGAGCAAGCCAAGGGTGACAGTGGCAAGGAAAAACAGGATTAGGCAGGAAGAAACCTTGGGAGGACCAAGACTCCAAAGGGAACCCATCCTCCTGGCGTTATTGACGTGTCTGCTGGTGGCATTGGCACATCCACCGGCAAGCCAGACCATTTTTAGGGGCTTTTATGGAATTGTCTTTGTAGAAACATGTAACCAGGATCCAAAATATGAATGAAACATGTAAACATCAATTTAAACAACCATATATATAGCACACGTGCCAGTGATTACCATGTGGCTCCAGCAGGCTTACCTATAGCAGCATAACTGAAGGGAGGGACCTGGAGGTGACCACAGTCATGAGGCTCACTAAGACATTGATTTCCACCCAAATCAAGTGAACGCATGATATAGCTGGATGACAGCATCAAGATTCAATGACTGGGGCCGCCTGAGCTCCACACCTTCATATGTAGTACATTAACTGAAGGTTTGATATAAAGATTTGAACTGTGTCATAATCTCAGATGGATGTGGAAGACTGTTCCATACCTGAGTGGCTTTAAAGGAGAAAGCTCTGCCTTTGGCTGGGATCTTGCAAATTTTTGGATCTAAGAGAAATCCTGCATTTTGAGAGCGCAGCAGGTGAGATGGGTTATGGTGTGCATGAACTCATTATTCAGACATTGTAGGGCAAGACCATTTAACGCTTTATAGGTCAACAGAAGAATTTTACACACAGTGAGAATTATGTATTCAAAAGAATTAAAGTTGCAGTCTCATTTTTGAGACACCTATATCTGAGTCATATAGTGTGGCAACACAACCATTTGGACAGTATTCTCTGACTAAGCAAAATACAGTACACTGAACATACAATGTAATTAATTATATCAATTTTGTTTCCAAAACCTGGAAGCTGGGGCTACTGGGTGGCACAGCTAGTTAAGATGCTGCATCCTGGCACCAGATCCTGTAGTTTTGACGGCCCTCCATTGCAGGTGAGGAGCATTGCCTAGAGCAGGAAAAGGAGTTTGCCCTTGGCAGTATGCACAATGAATCCAGCTGAAGAAATGTTCTTGGCGTTTTGCTTTGAACTCTGTCTAATTTGACAACGGGATTTCCCCAAAGGGATATGGTGAAGACAAGTTGATGAGGGTATGATGAATATGGGTCCAAGAGAGCACTATTAACCCAGCTGCCCAGGATGTCTGATATCATCGGACCTATCGATAAGCTTTATGGTAGCCAATCAAGAGTGTATGTTAAGATTTGGGTGCAGAACTGGGTGGTTAGGGTTCTTCTCCAAGTACGTTTAGCTATCCTGTGGCATTGTGTGAGCAGCACACAAATAATATGCAGTGAATGGCAAAGCATTTCACAGTGGAAGCACATGTTAGACCTCATCCTCTTAAACTGCCAGCTTTCATGCATTAGGGAAGGCCCAGATAACAGGTGAAAACTGGCATTATCCCTCGGGGAGAAAATTGTGAGGAAAACTTCAAATAAAGAATCATTCAAAGACAGCTATGTGAAGCTTGGCCATTCACAGTCAGCCTGCTGAGATTAGAATGCTTATGTTCACACATGCGCCGCGTGTCATTCTAGCCTCCTGCATGAATGCGTGTTGACGTGTGTGCACATGCGTGTGTTGATGTGTGTGCAGTGGTGTGTGTGCATGGGTGTATGTATGCGTGCGTGTATGTGTGTGTGTGTGTGTGTGTGTGTGAGTGTGTGTACAGTGTGTGTACAGAGGGGTAGGGGTTTGGCCATCCCGTGGCACACACGTGGATTCAGCCCTGGAGGTGAATGAAAGTCCCTTTGAAAAAGATTCCCACTCTCTCCCTTTATTAACTGATAATACTTGTTCATGCTTTGCTCTACTTTCATATGGATGGATATTGAGTGTGAAAGAGATGGTAATTTTTTTTGTCATTTGTGTTGATGTTGTGCAGTTCTGTATGTAGACTTGTATTTGTGTTTAACTCTTTACTTGTAAGTACTATCAATATTTGTGTGTATGTGTGACTGAGTTTGTGTGTCCTTGACAACATCTTTCCTCTTCTCTCTTGCTTCCTGTCTAATTTCACATTTCTTCCCGCCTATCTGAAATGACTCCAGGTGAAATGTGCTTGTAGGCTCCTTATCACAACCTCTCATAGACCCCCCTCCCCCGCCTCACTGTGGCAGGGTGCGTAGGAATTTGCATTCCAAATGAGGCCTCTCTCCGACATGCAAATTAATTAGCCTGAATTATGCATTTAGCTGAGCACAAACAAGACATGTGCGTCTGGTCAAAATACAGGCATACTGTGCCGCAAGCCAGCTCTTTTCATACGTGAGCTGTGTTGATTAGTTCATGACATTAAAGGTATAGGCGGTGGCATATTCAAATCTAGTCAGTGGTGTCTGATGTCGCCTACTCTTTCAGTAAAGCGATCTTTCAGAGTTGCTGTTTGACTCACTATCTGTTCTAAGCTGTCAAAGGGGCGGCTGTTCCAAGTGCAAACATGACTCACACATGTCACTGCAATGTCTGGCCCCGCTGGACCCCAGGGACCCCTGTGTCTCAGTGAGCTAACAACACCTCCCGCTCCCCCCCCCCCCCCCCCCACACACACACACACACACACACACACACGTACCCACCCCATCCTTAAACCAGCTCCCTGGTAGGTTGCACCTGTAGGAAGGTCTCCTGGATGACCCTTGACCCTCAGCAAGTGTCGGTGAAATAATGGTTATCTGATGTAAGATTGGAGGATTTAATTACAGGTAGCTAGTCTGGGGCTGGTGAGGAAACCTCTCATCCCCACCACGTGTCCGTGCTCATGGCTGGCTGGTGATTAGGAGGACACGGGCATCATGACACTAGCCCTGACTAATCCAAGCTACACTAACTCGGTGGGAGTTGACTTTTTGTTTTTAGCACAAGTAACTTACAATTCCAGCACAAGCAATTAAACGGTGCATTAGCTTAACACGTCAGTTAATACGACTGAATAATGTTGAATTATGATGATTTTGTTAAAATGAGAGGCGTGCAATAGTCCGCAGCCCCCTGAAGTGTAGCGATGCACAGTGGACGTTTGTCTGCACACTCCACTCTGGGTCCTGCGTCTTCCTCCACATCAGCTCAATAATCGTGTTTTTTATTACCTGACGTACTCGCTTGGTAATGGTGACAAGGTGGATAGAAAAATGTGGGTAAAGCGTATAAATGAGACCAAGTTTGAATTAAAGGAGATCACAAAATTAAAGATGTACATGAAGTGCAGTGCTCTGGAATTGCACCATGGCAAAGTTTGTTTGAAAATAGTGAATGATTTATAATAACAGTGTAGCAATAAAAAACTCCTACCCTATCTTACATGCATCATTTATTACCAGGCTTTACCACCTCTACCCATTTTAGTGTTTAGAGATCCATATTTATTTAAACTGATGTAGGATCAGGCTCCCCCTGCCATGTAAATCGTTTTCATTAGAATGTGAATGGCAAGGCTGATCAGAGCTCAGTTTTACAGTGAACTGAAGATAATTTCCTTGTTCTTCACTTTGCCTTTGCGATGACCTGCGAGCCATCTGCCTCGTCGCTCCAGAAAGAGATGAGCCTGTTTTTTTCTCCCTCCCCTCACACAACAGCATGCGAGTTAGTCACTGGCACCCTCTGTGCAAGGACAAACACGCGAATGTAAACAGCCTTGAGTTCTGAGGCGAACGGGCGGAGGAAGCCGTGCTTATGTGTAAACCCGAACCCATTAGCCCCACCCTCCATAGAACCATCAGCACTGCAGCGCACATTTGACCAGGGTTCGCCTTAATCTGGCTTTAAACGTTCACCTTTGCCGTGTGACGTGTTTTGTTGGGGGTTATTTCAATGAAAAGTGAGTGAAATGGAACTAAGTCTGAGGAGGAGTTCATAAGGTTAGCTACACATGCCTTAAGACTAAGCTGGTTCATGTGATTTTTTTTTTAGCAGTATGCTTGCATGTGATATAATGACAAACCAACAGGGTCCAGTGATAAAGCAGGTGGACAGAATGACCCAAGGACACGTGACACACCATAGATCCTGTGTAATTAAACGTGTCTACAGACTAATTTGCATGGAGATTTTGAGTTTGAACGTATTCTCAGAGTCTAACCACGTAGTCTAAGAGGCAAAAATGAAAACTGACCACCTGCTGCATCCATGTAGCTCTATCTCTCTCTCTCTCTCTCTCTCTCTCTCTCTCTCTCGTCTCTATCCATCACTCACTCCCACTTTCTCACTATCTGTGATAGCTCTGAAACACCAGAGGTGCCCATCTCTGTGGTGGCCAGAGACCAGAGACCTTGCCAGTCAGGTTCACATGGTGCTGTGGGTCCTGTGTAGCAGAGTAACATGTGTATAGGTTTCTGCGTAGCAGTGTAAGAGTGTGTGTAGGGTTCTGTGTAGCAGTGTAACACTGTGCATAGGGTTCTGCGTATAGTTCTGTGTCCTAGAGTAGCAATGGGCACGTCTTAGCATTTCAGCGGGGGAGAGCTGTGGTTGCTGATAGCGACCCACCAGGTGCCCATGTTGTGTTATTCAAGACTGCATAAGACATGGCTCACAGGTTAGTGCTGTATAAGAAAGAGAGAGGGAGAGGGAGAGAGATAGAGGGTGAGAGAGTGAGAGAGGGAGAGAGATAGAGGGCAAGAGAGTGAGAGAGGGAGAGAGAGATACAGAGAGATTGAGTCACCATAACATGAGATCAAGTGTAGTCAGTGCTAGCTTTAAAATAGCCATGGCTACAAAGCCTTCATTTATCTTTCCTGTCCACTTATTCTTGTTCTTTAACATCCATCAAATTTCAGCTTTATGCCAAAAACCAAATTACAGATTCAAAGTTCAAATCATGACTTCAGACGTGATGATTGGCAAATGAGTGAAGCAAATGATTGGCTGTCTAACATAATCCGGCCTCCTCCATCACATTGCTAAGACGCATCTAAATACAGAAGAGCAGAAGACCACTGTATTGGTTTGGCCACCACATCCTGCCCAGTTGAGCTATGAAGTTGTGGCCACTGGTGAGCCCTCCCGCAGCCGTGTGAATGCCTAGGATGGATGCACACAGAGATGGAGGAGGGTGGATGAGGGTGGTGGGGTGGACCTGTACCTGTTCCTGTCTCCCACAGCTGCTCCTAACAGGTGCATGAATGCCTCATGCCAGATGGTCAGCAGAATGAGGTGGTTGGCAGGTTCCTTCACAGAGCCATTCTTCCTTTCACACATCTCCAGGCTAAGAGAGCGAGGGAGAGAGAGAGGTATCCTGGAGCGATTGGTAATGGAAAAACCAACAGGAAAAAATGAAGAAAAAAAAACAAACAAAACAGAGACCTCATCAATATGAAGCAAACTTAAAAGGTACAAATAATGAAGAGTGAAAAGTAAGATTTTGAAGAAAGTGCAGTATCTGAATTCATGATGTCTACCAAAGTTTGATATTTGGGTGTGAAGTGACTCATCTGATGTTGAATCATAATCATCTGTCATTCTTCTTCTCTGCGTTCAGCCATAAAGCCTGAGGGAGGGAGAAGGAGAGACATAGAGAGAAACATGACAGGCATGGCGGTCCCACCCACCACGGGTGTAAAATGATGCAGTGTTGCCAACTCTCACGCATTGAGCGTGAGACACACGCATTTGACCGTCTTCACACGCTCTCACGCCACACTTCCGATATCTCACGCCGAAAAAAAAATCTAGTTTATTTACCTCTGATCCACATCTATGATTCAATGAGTTACTAATTCACTCTGGCGCCAACCACTGGCGATCGATAGATCGCGATATAATACTTAATATACCCCCCCACCCCCGTAAAAAATTTACACTCGCCACCTCCTTCAGGTTCAAATCTTACTCCAAGCGATCTTCAAAAGTTGGCAACCCTGAATGATGGCAACAGCCAAGTTTGCAAAATTCACCCTATTGCCAGTTAGAAGAATGTATAACATCATAAAATTTATACTCGAATAATGTTTATACAAAAAAAAAAACAGTTTTGACAAAATACTAGATTTTGGTGCATTCACTTCACCTTCAAAGAAAATCAATCAATTAAAATGTATTTATATAGCGCTTTTTACAACAGTTGTTGTCACAAAGGAGCTTTACAAGTGTCCGAGTCTGAAGAAACCTTGAGAGGAACCAAGACTCAGGGGGGAACCCGTCCTCCTCTGGCTGACTCCGGTCACCATAACAACAATTAGATTACATCCAAGACCGATAAAGTGTATCTCAGTTTAAAGGATGAATGTGTCTAAGATTCCCTGATTTGAGGTTGAGGGGGTTTACATCATCATAAGTAAAACTACATCATAAGTGATGTAGTTTTGACACGTATCCCAGTCCCAGAGTTTGAAACTTACCCCAATCCCGGGGTTTGAAACTTACCCCAGTTCCAGGGTTTGAAACTTACCCCAGTTCCAGGGTTTGAAACTTACCCCAATTCCAGGGTTTGAAACTTACCCCAGTCCCAGGGTTTGAAACTTACCCCAGTTCCAGGGTTTGCCTCTCTTGGACTCAACAATCCATTGATTCCATCTCATCAAGGGAGGCTGAGGGAGACTCATGCACCTAACTTGCACCATGGGCGTGTGTGTGTGTGTGTGTGTGTGTGTGTGCGTGCATGTGTGCGTGCGTGCGTGTGCATGTGAGTGTGTGCGCGAGTGAGAGGGAATGATTCAGGACTATGGCACTGTGATCTGTGTTTGTTGTATTATTGATGCCAGGTGGCCAGTTACCCACAGTCCTTTGTGCCAAGCACATCTGGACTGCTGGTTCAGCTCTGTCTATTGCATCTCTATCTATCTCTCACTCTCTCTTTCACTATCTCTTCCTCCATCTTTTCCTCTCTTTCCATCTCTCTTTGGCTCATGGTTTTACAAATGACTGCAGCGTCCACAATAGAAGACTCAGTGGGCTGGGTGGAACTCTTGTCCTAGTAGAGTGGATAAATTAAAATAAAATCTCTAATCCCGTCCTATGATTGGACATGATTGGAGATGACTGTGATCTACACACAGCACAGTATGCCAAGGGTTTGGTTCGGTATCAACCTCTGATCTACAAGTGTGCCGTCATGGTGTGGCATGAACTCAATTTGCATAATCCAGTGGATGCAGTGCCTATTCTCCATGTAGAATTGAGTGGGGGGCGGGGGTGGCATTCAAATGGACATCAAATGTGGTCTGTTGAAAAGAAAACGAGAATGGGCACAAATCAACACCATGTTTGCATGTGTTACTTTGTGATTGCCTTTGACATATTTGACTAGGTCATGTCCTTGTTTAAGACACCCTCACACTCACCACTCATTGCCCTTTCAGGCTTTGTATGAGAATGTGTGGTCCAGTGTGTGAGTGTGTGTGTGTGTGTGCGTTCAGTAGTATTCAGGGAAACGCAGCAGGAGATAGGAAGCAGTGCCAAGCTCTCTTTGGCATTATAATGGAAGAAACTGTTGGGTACAGCCTGCATAAATTATGCATATATATATATTGCTAGATTGGTAACTTGTACAGTGCCTACTATATGTGTAGGTGCATTTGTTTAGTTTGCAAATAAACTAATAAACTGATACCGGCTCATGTACACTCCAATCAACTCAAACCAAATCACACTGTAAGTCTGCAAATAAGCCCCCTAGGGGAAGCACACACAGAGTCCCACCGTACATCACCAGCACCACACGTCCTGTAGAGGAGGAAGCGCTGCTCTACACTGCAGGCCGATCGTGCAGCACGTGTGAGCGTCCCCACATCCATCTGTCTGCTCCGTCCTCGCACATATCTATTCATCCTTCCATCTGTCTGCTACCTATGCGTTTGCGTCCAACCCCACCACCGTGTTCTCTTCTGCTCAAAGCAATGCCGCACCATTCCTACCCTCCCAGCTACACTACACACACAATCATCCACCCACTATACTACACACACAATCATCCACCTGCTACACTACACACACAATCATCCACCCACTATACTACACACACAATCATCCACCTGCTTCACTACACACACAATCATCCACCCACCACGCTACACTACACACACAATCATCCACCTGCTTCACTACACACACAATCATCCACCCGCTTCACTACACACACAATCATCCACCCACCACGCTACACTACACACACAATCATCCACCTGCTTCACTACACACACAATCATCCACCCACCACGCTACACTACACACACAATCATCGACCTGCTACACTACACACACAATCATCCATCTGCTTTACTACACACACAATCATCCACCTGCTTCACTACACACACAATCATCCACCTGCTACACTACACACACAATCATCCACCTGCTTCACTACACACACAATCATCCATCTGCTTTACTACACACACAATCATCCACCTGCTTCAATCACTACACACACAATCATCCACCCACCACGCTACACTACACACACAATCATCCACCTGCTTCGCTAGACAGCTAGCGTCGCCAAATTGGGCGGAAATTATCATACAGTTAAGGCCGCCCACTAAGAGGGAAGATATGATTGGTCAATTTTGCTGTCATTTGAAACTGGTATTGTGCAGAATTGTAACTGCCAGGCCCTCTGTAAACGAACAGCGGGCATCACAGTCCTGATGGGGGAGACACAGGCTCACAGGCTTCCACTTAACCCCTCACCTTCAAACCCAGATTGAATAGACACGGGTGAATAATTTATTTGCTTATATTTTTGTAATTGTTTAGATGTCGATTGTCAAACTGTAAGTAGATAAAATAAAATTGGATAAATTATTTTATATATATTTATGTTTTAAGAATATTTTTAGGCCCTCTGAGGGCCTAACTGAGGGCTTAACTGATTCCCCACTGATTTACACTACCCTTGTGATTCATCCACGTGCAACACTACACTCGTGATTCATACACCCACTAAACTACCCTCATGATTCCACTCTCTACACTACCTGTACAATTAATTCCCTCCAAACCCCCTACACAATGCCTCCATTCCCCACTACACTAACCATACAATACACCCCAACTAACTACATCAGTCATCATTCAAATTAAGGAATATCAAAGGCTCTCCTCTCATTAACTTTACTAAACCCCCTGATTCACTTGTATTATACTTTTTTTCTTTTGATATTTGCAATACTATGACTTCATTCATCAGCAACTATGCAGTTCAGTTCCTAATACATGTTCCCCAGTTTTATTTGCTCTCATTCATTCACCTTACCTCTGTTAATGAAATTTCGACACATTCAAAAATCTAAATCTTCAACCTGTCAATTGGACTCTCTCCTGACTATTCTTGTAAAAAAATACCTTTTCATCTCTTTTCCCCTAATGGATATCATTCATTCTTTTCTTACCATTGGAATTGTTCCCTCCCTTCTTAAAACTCAATCCCAATAATCTCAATAATTTTCGTCAAATCTTCGCTACATCTCTAAAGTTCTTGAAAAAATAGTTTTTCAAAATAGCAGGCCAACTTCATACTCATCTTTTCTGTAATCTCTTTCTTCATAGTATGGAAGGAGTGATACTTAAAGACCACTAATGATATAGCCTACTCTTTGTTGCTGACTATGGTTTAGTTTCTATTCTTTTATTGCTTGACTTGAGTGCAGCCTTTGACACAATTTCACATACCATCCTTCTTGATAGACTTTCTTCTATTGGCATCACTAACACACCCCTATACTGGTTTCTTTCATATCTTTTAGCCCACTCTCAGTTCATTCATCTCCCACTCACTCCCTGTAACTACAGGCGTTCCCCAGGACGTTATTTATCTTCTCCCCCTGGTTAATTTTTTTGCAAACATCAGATACACTTTCACATTTATGCAGATGACACCCAGCTCTATCTTTCAACTAAACCTAACTCTACACTTCCATTTTCTTCCCTTTCCAAGTGTCTCCTTGAAATAATTCTTGGAAGAATTTGTGGAATTTACTTCTGTCTGACTCACTGACTCACTTCCGATTTTAAAATCTTAACTTAAAACGTATTTGTTTAGGTTAGCTTATTCAATTTAATCATAATCACTGCATAACCTATGTTAAACTGTATTCTTAATGAATAATTTTTGTATTCTATTGTGTTGTTTATATTATATTATGTTGTTATATATTTCTACTATGTTTTGATGTAAGGTCACCTTGAATGTCTAGAAAGGCACATAAGATTAAAATGTATTATTATTATTGCTTCCCCACTACACTAACACAAACTAAACACACCCCCACAACTAAACGAAACATTCACTGTGTAATGTGGCCGAAATGTAACTTTCACGAGAACAAATCATTAGGGAAACGAGAGATTATGGTTTACTGTGATTGGTTCCATGGCTGAATGATTACTATAACAGCAATGACATCATGTTAATGAAATGCTTTTAATATTGACCAGTCTTAACCTGGTGTTACTTTAGCCAGAATATATATTGAAAGCTATGCTATAATGTTCGCATGAAAATTTGCATGCTAATTTTTTTTATCTCAAAAGTACCAAAGTTACATTTACCTAAGCTAAGACACTGTTTCACTGTTTAGCCTTTGATCCATACTTATACAACAAGCTAGCACATCTGTGGTTTTCAACCATTAGTTTGCAGCATTTAACATTCTAGACATCCGTTTAAGAAAAAAGTGGAACTGAGACACAAGTGGTGCTTAAAATGTCTCTTTGAATTTTTGTACACACATTTGGTCTGTGTAAGTACTCATTATTGTTTCAGTGTTGTTGATGAAATCCGAACCAAGGCATACTTCAACTCAACAATAGTCATAATAATAGTCTTTCCCTCCTTACACAGATATGCAAAAGCCAAAATGTTTGCATAAGAATTCTAGAACCAGGCCATAGGGAGCCATGTGAAATGTGAAATGCAATTGGCATTCTAGCGGTTCTAGCGGTGCCTGTGGAACTGCACTGTTCCTGGACCCGTTGCAGATCCAAGGTGGCCGTACTGGCCACATAAGACCTGTACCAGTAGCCATGCTACAGTGGTTTTTCACCAAGTGCTTTAATGTTGAGTGGATGAGCTGATAAGTTAACATTAGAAAACAGGACATGGTTCTATAGTTATTCATTGGTTTTCACACTGTGCGAAAGTGCGTTCATTCTACCACTCCAATAAAGGAAGGGTTCTCAAGCTTACTATTCTTTACCATTTCAGTGATAAAAGGGAATTCCTTAAGGAACTATGCTAAAACACGAATAGTTCTTCATGATAATCTTTTCAATACTTATTGATAGAAACCTTATCAGCCATTTTCATTTTGATACTCTTAAAAATTATAATAAACAAGTTTTATATATTTATATCTTTTGTTTTGAATACAATTTAGTGGCATGTTGGGTTTTAGCATAGATCCTTAGGGGACCTGGTGTTTAGGGTGTGGTTCTGGTAAAATTGAGTGCAATTGGATTTTGGTGAATCCTTGGAGCAGGTGGCGTCCGCCCCATGCCCCCTTTCCTGGGCCATTCTGAGCTCACCACCCCGGGCCAAACTGGCATCACTGCCCAGGAACCTGACCTGGCACCAGCTTGCTGTACGAGAACAAGAACGCCGTGAAGGCAGGATACGTGATGAATGCAGGATACGTGATGAAGGCAGGATACGTGATGAAGGCAGGATACGTGATGAAAGCAGGATACGTGATGAAGGCAGGAAACGTGATGAAGGCAGGATATGTGATGAAGGCAGGATACGTGATGAATGCAGGATACGTGATGAAGGCAGGATACGTGATGAAGGCAGGAAACGTGATGAAGGCAGGAAACTTGATGAAGGCAGGATACATGATGATGCACTTGAACTCTGAAACATGCACACACACACACACACACACACACACACACAGTTGCCATTGTTTTCAACAGGCTGATATATACATGACTTATATATATATGACTTATATATATATGACATATATATATGACTGTATAACACATTGAATATGAGCACAGGCAACGTCTGTGTAAGAAAGGCTTTAGTTCAGCCTCAGAGCTGTGCCACTGTCACTGTTAAATAACTACTCCAAAACAGCTAATGTCGCTAATCGCAAAGCAGAGTTAACAGAACCGCTTAACACTGCAAATGTTGTTCTGCCAGCTGGTCCCCATCAACATCCCTTCACTGTTAGCCACATTAGCATCAGGGTGTGAAGTATTCCTTTAATCATTACAGCACGTCATTCTCATTCTTTTTTAAATTCTAGTAATTAAATAAACCAGAAAAGCCAATGGATTCAGTATGAATTAGTGGGAACTTTAAGTTTGCTAACCTACTTTTTAAATTCAATTATTTATTCAAATTTTACTTCAATAAATACATTTTCTTTTTGTATCAATAAAATATTATTTTGTTCCTGCATGTCTTTTATCTTTTTCTATGACTAAAAGTATTTTAGTAAAGCAATTTGGTGTGTCAATATTCCTCCAAATATCAAATGAAGAAGAATAGAAAGTTATTTACTGACATCTTCTGGTGTACACAAGTAACGCTTTTTGTTAGTAGTAATGATGGCAACTACACTTGTGAAAAATGCAAATGCAATAGTGCAATGATTGTTCAAATTGTTTTCTAAATGACCTATACTTTATTGTAATGTTTATCTCAAAGATATGTCAACCCCATTAGGGGTTGTTGTCACATTTAAGGAAACAGACTATAGGCTACACTATGTTTAATATTTTCATGAACACATGATTAGATGATGGGTAATTACCAGAGGTGGGACCAAGTCAGTGTTTTGCAAGTCTCAAGTAAGTCCAAGTCTTTATCCTCAAGTCCCGAGTCAAGTCTCAAGCAAAGACAGTCAACTCAAGTCAAGTCTCGAGTCAAGACAAGCAACCGTCAAGTCAAGTCCCAAGTCTAAAACTTGGAATTTCAAGTCCTTTCGAGTCTTTTTTTTTTTTTACAGGCACCAACGCTTTACGAATGCTACGCTGATGCGTTTCTTTACTCGTTTTGTTGGTGTCCGCCAGCCAAAAGATGACAGATCATTTACATTTTATCTTCTCTTAATTACATAAATGTACTTAAACAAGAATGTTTCATTACATCATTTTACACGAAAATAGCAAGCTTCATCGTAAGCAAGATGCTGTCATTACGAATGGTTATTCTAAACATTTGGATAAAATGTTTAAATATAGACTAATAAAAGGTTAGGGTTATTTTTTCATTGTTTTCTGTTATTGTGGGGTCACGGTGTAGGCTACTATTGTTACCTGGAGATTCAGTGGGGTCACATATTCTGATGGCTGGCGTCAGAATTGGTGACCCCAGTTAAAAAGGCTCACCTGTACATCCCATTCATGATTTCTTTGTTGGCTGCAATGGTGAGGGGATGGTAAATCTTGTTTAAGTACATTTATGTAATTAAGAGACGATAAAATGTAAATATAAACATCTGTCATATTTTGGCTCGTGGACACCAACAAAACGAGTAAAGAAAGTGCATCAGCATAGTTTACGTAGCATTCGTAAAGCGTTTGTGCCTCTGAACAGAAACTGTGAAATAGCGCCCCCTGTGGTCACAAAACTCGACGGTCACAGAATCTGGTGTAACACCGGTCTGCGTCAGAAGGACGGAAATGAAATTAATGGGGCGCACTTTATAAATATTAATATGCGTTTTAAAATTTAGATTTGGGGTAAAAAAAATCAAGTCTTTGCAAGTAAACAGGTTCAAGTCCAATTCAAGTCCCAAGTTATTGGTGTAAAAGTCCAAGTCAAGTCTGAGTCTCTGAATATTTTTTCAAGTCAAGTCAAAAGTCTTAATATTAATGACTCGAGTCTGACTCGAGTCCAAGTCATGTGACTCGAGTCCCCACCTCTGGTAATTACTAGAAAATATCTGATTATTATTATTCTTTATTTTATTATTGTTTTAGTATTTTTATTGTATTAGCCTTATATTATTATTATAGCCAACGTGTGGGAGTCTAACTGGATAAACCTATGCTGGACATCTCTTCTAGCTCTTCTGGGGGGATACTGAGGCGTTCCCTGGACAGTTGAGAGATATAATCTCTCCAGGGTGTCCTGGGTCTTCTGGATATGCCTGGAGCACCTCACCAGGGAGGCGCCCAGCATCCGGACCAGGTGCCCAAACCACCTCAACTGGCTCCTCTCTACGTGGAGGTGCAGCGACTCTACTCCGAGTCTCTCCCGGATGACTGTACTCCTCATCTTATCTCTAAATCAGAGCCCGGACACCCTGCGTAGAAAAGTAATTTCAGCCACCTGTGTTCGTGATCTCATTCTTTCAGTCACTACCTAAAGTTTGTTACCATAAGTGAGAGTCGGGACGTAGATCGACCAGTAAATTGAGTTAATCATCTTTATGGCAGATTTACACTGAATAGATGTTTTCTATCATTGTTATTCATACTACCCCTGCACAGCAGGAATGTAAATATAATTACAGAAAATATTTGAAGGATTCACATTGCTGGTAGGTGCAATTTAAACCAACAATGTTCTTCCATTTTAATCTTCTTTCTTTTGATAAAAAAATAGCTTTTGGGAGCATTAGTGTTCTTACAGCATCCCAGATGAAATCATGCTGGGAAAGATTTTTCACAAGTGTATTTGCCAACAATGCAGTCACATCTTGATATTGGTGATGATTTGTGGTGTGTAAGTATAAAAGTATAAATCTTATTTATATCAGATTAGTCACAATAATCTGATTAGTCATAACTTGACAGTAGAGGTTTTAAGCCCTGTGAACACATTCACAAAAATTCATAGCCAAGTTCCACTTGCAAGTAAAATGAACAATTTGTTATTTTTAATACCATGGATGCAATGGATGCATTTCCTATTATATAGCGGTATGACCTTCTGGGCGCTACACAAAATTTGTTCTATTGAAGGTTGTTTTGAGCACCTTTATTAATCGCAGCCTCTTTATTTTTCTACTGTCTTTCCACAAGAGGGCAGTGAACATTCACATCGAGTGATGGTAGCGGTGAGGGTGAGGAGGGAGACCACCCCGGCCCTACCTAGACACAATGGCTCTGTTCGAAATAGCCTACTACATACTGGATACTGCATACTGGACTCAGTATATACTGGATACTGCATACTGGTCCAAGTAGTAGTATGCAGTACAGTTTCCAGTATGCGACAAAAGCAAAACATACTATGGGGTCACGTGAGCGTAGCGTTGCATGATGGGATGCAGTACACCACGAAGATAGCTCTGTTCGTGTACTGGAATATTTTGCGGAAGTAGTAGGTCATCCGGGTATGTTTCACGTACTGGAAAATTTCATTTTGGTCACATACTGCATACAGCATACTGACTTGGGGCTCGATTAGTACGCCAGTAGTATGTAGTAGGCTATTTTGAACAGAGCCAATGTTTTCATTTGCCGCAGTGAAAGTAAATTCCTATACGATGAAGTTCGTATTCCCAAAAAATGTGAAATATTGGCCTTCAAAAATGCACCTTCGAACTTGAAGAAACACATCAAGGTAAGTTACAAATATAACGCACAGAAGACTAGTTAACGCATTTAAGCGCTAGTTAGGTTAGCTATCTTAGCTAGCTATCAAACTAACCTAATTATGTTCATGACGTGCTGCAGAATTCACTTAACATTAGCTGGCAATCATAAAGGCGACGTCACGCTGAATTGTTTATAGCAACAGTTGTGACTTGTTTTTACATACAGAACACTTGTATTTGTGGTCTTTGACAGCTTTGATTTGTAACTCATATATAAACAATTTCATAATCAAACTGACTGTTTTCTTTAATTAACACAAAACACAATAGTTTTTACTTTCAGTACTTGAGTAATACATTTTAGAATAAACTACTTGCAATACTCAAGTACAAAAAATGCTGAATACGTCTGTATTTCCACTTAAGTATAGTTTTTAAAGAACACTTCCACTTCTCAAGTCATTTTTTAATAGAGTACTTATACTTTTACTCAAGTATGTATCTCTTTATTTGACTTTATACATGTCTGACTATAACTATAGAACTATATTTGAACTATAAATACAGACTTCTGCTAGCAGGCCACCCAATGGAGGATGGGTTTCCTTTTGAGTCTTGGTCCTCCCAAGGTTTCTTCCTAATCCCTGCCATCTTTGGGATCCCTTGCCACTGTCACCTCTGGCTTGCTCATTAGAGATCTGGACCCATACAATTATTGTAACATAGCAAAATCACGAGGCTGGTTTGGATCCATGTGCAGGTTTTAATAGAAGAGAGCAGATCAATAAGGGGCGTGGTAATAAACAGGCAGAGGTCAAAATCCAGAGAACCCAAAACAGTACAGATGTAACAGAAGGGCTAGGCAAAGGCAAGATCAGAGAAACTTAATACAGAGATCATACAGAGCAATCAGGTTTAGACTCGGTATGCAAACACAGAAGGCATGGCAATACTTTGCAGTGTACATGAGGGCTAGGCGGGTTTAAGTATTCATGCCAATTACAATAATGCAGAACAGCTGATGACGAACTCTGGGGAGGTGGACCTCTGGTGGCGAGGGAGGGGAGTGCAGGACCTGACCATTATAAAGCTGCTTTGTGATGTGTTATAAAAAGTGCCATATAAATAAATTTGACTTTGAGGAGAATGACCAGACAGTACTCAGTAACTCAAATAACCAGTTGTTTCAACCGATGCATGCAAAAGAGCATCTCTGAATGCACAACACATCGAACCTTGAGGCGGATGGGCTACAGCAGCAGAAGACCACACCGGGTGCAACTCCTGTCAGCTAAGAACAGGAAACTGAGGCTGCAATTCACACAGGCTCACCAAAATTGGACAATAGAAGATTGGAAAAATGTTGCCTGATCTGATGAGCTGTGACATTCGGATGGTAGGGTCAGAATTTGGTGTCAACAACATGAAAGCATGGATCAATCTTGCCTTGTATCAACAGTTAAGGCTGGTGGTGGTGTCTCAATCATGTAGGGCAGGGGTCACCAACGTGGTCATGAGTCGCCCGCGGGCTTGTTTTAAAAATAGTTCACTATAGTGCCGTGCACCAAAGCGCTGCATCGTTTATGTTTTTGCTACTATTATAGATTGTCCGCGGTTGCTAGCGATCTTCCCGCTTAGCAATTGACACTCGCACACGCACAACTTTTGGTTTCCTCCGGGATCTCTGGTTTCCTCCCACAGTCCAAAAACATGGAGGTTAGGTAAAATTGGCATTCCCTGACAAATTCTCCCTGAGTGTGTCTCTATGTTCAATAAAAAGTAGTGTGTGCGTGCTTGTATGCCCACTGGTGGATGGTGCTCTGCCACTAGGGTCTGTCCTCTCTCCCCTTCCTGCACCCCATTCAGTCCCCCAGGGGGCTGTGGCTTCCGGTAGAGAGTACGCTGTGCGCAATTGGCTGCCGCTTCTTACCGGTGTGTGTGTGATTGGTTGTCTGTGACTTGTACCTGTGTTAAATTGTAAAGCCCCTTGGGTATTCCAAAAGGTGCTATATAAATTGAACATTCATCATTCATTCATGACAATGTATTGGGAGATTCACATCATGGATATGCAGCCGACAAATCTGCAGAAACTACCTGATGCTATCATGTCAATATGGACCAGACTCTCTGAGGAATGTTTCCAGTACCTTATTAAATCTGTCACAAAGAATTAAGGCAGTTCTGAAGGCAAAAATGGGTCCAACCCGTACTAGCAAGGTGTACCGAATAAAGTGGCCGGTGAGTGTATATGTTTGTGTGTATGTATGTATTGTATGTTGTAGAACTTTTTATGCCTTTTTGCAACATTGCCTAAATAAACAAGAGAAGAACATTTAAAACCAAACTTTTTTAATACCAACGTAGAATCAGAAACTACTTATACATGGCTACCATGAGTATTTGTACAAAAATGCAGTAAAAATAGTATTGATATATACAGATATGTCTTCTTCGTGAAGGCAGGCAGGTCAGACATATAGATGACTGGTACACACATGGCCTTGAATGATTATACACAATACAGATACTGTTTCCGCAACAACTCCCAATCAAATCGACTTCCAAATTAAACAGACAGAATATAATGTGTTCAGAAAGAAATCTAAGACATAGTATTTGGACCTGTTTAGGATGTGATGTGCAGTAGTGTAAGGAGCAGTGCTGAAATCACACAGAAAACCAGCAACATACTTCAAGATTACCTGGCGGCAAGTGAAGACATAGAACTAAATATGTAGGCTGTAGATGTTTATGGGAACGCAGAAACCTGGTGTGGACATCCTAATGATAAGGTCATAGCAGTGTTGTTATATTGCTTTTTTCCAGTACACAGAAGTGACTGTTACATAAATGATCGTGGCATGTCTGTGTCGTCTGAGATGATTGATGCGAATGTTAGGGGCATGTAGAGTGTTTTATTCATTTTTCTGTTTATGAGATCCTTTCTGCTACATGGTTTGGTCCCTTTGGGAGGAGTCAGCAGCACTGAGATAGAGAAGCATTCAGACAGAGTGACTCACAATGCAGACACAAACATTGTAGTGGTGTGGAGACTGCTCTGTTTCCAAAAGTGCAGTGAACTGAAACCATATCGCCACCTAGTGGACCCAAAAAGTATGGCAGAGCAAGTATTGCAGTTCAAATACTGTAACTAGTGCCTATTCCTTTGTCATATAGTGTGAAATCAATGGGAAACATAATTTGGGAAGAAACAAAGAAGGTTTCAGTCATATTTATAAATTGAGATTATTGAAACTGAAGCTACAGTCTTTAACACTGATCACTGACACGCAAGACTGCTTATGTCTTCAAACATACCTAGGAAGCAACATGTTTAAGATAGCCAATACTACAAACACAGGGATGAAGTGTTACTATGACATTGGCTCATCATGGTGCTGATGTACTTTGGGAAAGGTCATTTGGACATCATAAACGTTTAACAGTTAACAGTAGGTTCCTACTATGGTGAATGTAAAAATGATTTCATTATCCAGTAATATCTTCATGGTGAGAGATAAGCTTATAATATAAAAGACAGCTTTATAAACATGCATACCAACATTACAGTGTAACTCAGTGTACATTCTTTATGCTGGTATACCACTTCATATGACACAGTATACAAAACTCCACATTTAAGACCTTCTTTATCTCTCTTTGTAACTGACATAATGGTACACATCTCATTTACAATATACTGTATACAGAAACTGATGTACACTCAGGCCTGAGTGAGGTGCATGCTTTAAATGTCTACTGCATATCCACAAACGATTTTAAATGAAACATATATAGACCTGCAAATAAGTTACCATACCAAAAACAAAAAGAACGGAACATGCTGACGTCAGTGTTGTACCTTGATTGTAATAGCACTTGGAGAATTAATTTGTTTACAAAGAGAGACAGCTTGCATTAGCAGCCTAAGTCTCTGCATGTGGCCAGGAATGAGGTTCCACAAACTTGCGCTTGCTGATGGAGATGTACAGTAAGAAAACCACAATGCAAATATCTCAATCTCAACTTATAGACTGACACAAACGATTGGCTTCTCGTCTCATTCCATTAGCAATAACACCCTTCAAAGTCCAAACCTTGGGGGGGCACAGGAAGAAAAGGGAAACATTTTGGAGAAATCACAGAAAATTCATCTCACAGTTTCTCCACTGAAAGCTGCATTGTTCTAGAGTTTGTGTTTTAATTCACTGTTGCAAAAAAATTAAATACATACACACACACACACACACACACACACACACACACATTACAAACACTCGCACACATCACAAACACACGCACCGGAGGAAAACCCGCAAACAACTTATGAGTAGAGCATGCATTAGCCTGCAGGAAGCAGCTCCTGTGTGCTGGCTGCACTTATGGCTGGATGAGAGTTCACCATGTAAGACAGCAAGGCTTACGAATCAGCTTTGTTTATATCCTATACGTTTCATAGGTTTTACTTTCCCTCATGCAACACTGGTTTTACCACCACATTTTTTGGCAAGTGTGCCCTGCGCAGACACACCAGCTGTGGGCAGTGCTGCAGAGCAGTACCATAAAAAACGGACCCGCCGCTAACCCAGCTGAAGGCCAATACGAATGGCTGACAATGGCATACAGTGCACCCCATTAGCCAATCAGAGACAGGGCTGAAAGCAATGATGGATGTGTGAGGTCTTCAGCCACTGACCATGGTGACAGCAAAGTCTGCATAAAAGAGTGGGGGGATCTTATGAGGGACAAGGCCAAAAAAAGAAGAAAATTCTGTGAAAATGCATGGAAAACAAGAGTGTGATAGATGAGGAAGCTCCTCTAGGTCCTGGTAGTGTGACAGACCAGATAGTAATGTGTGAGAAGGGTTCCTACGATGGATGTCAGGGGGATGGGGTTGTGGGTTCTGAGAACAGGGGACAGTGAGCGGGGCAGGTCAGTGCGACACGGGCAGGTCAGTGCGACACGGGCACGTCTGGGCGTCTGGTCTGAATGATTTTTGGTTTCGGGCAATTCTTTGGCTCCTCCTCCTCCTCCTCCTCCGTGTTGCTGTCGCACACGTGGACCACGACGCTAGGTGTAGACTCGGTGCCCGCATGCAGCTCAAATTTCTCACCTGAGAGTAAATGCCAGAGCACAAAGGAAAGGAGAGAGAGAAAGAGAGACAGAGAGAGAGAGAGAGACACTTTAGTACATTTCCACCTTTTATTTTGTCTGTACTGGTCTTGACTGACAGTGAGATGTTGCTAAGAAACAGATTCAATGAGAAGGCAGAATTCTCCCTCCTTCAATGCCAACTTTACTGTAGAGGGAGCTGTTTGTCCAATAGATTGATGACACGGCAGATATTTTGGATGAGGGAATTTGCAATGGCCAGGGACAGAGAGCCACAGTAGAGGCCGTCCTTATAATTGCTTTGTGACTGGAGAGAGATTGAGGGTGCCTAAAGTAGACATGGCAAAGCAATATTGCTGCTTGAACACTAGGGTTTTCACAAGGTGCCCACAGGCAATAACTACAACTATTTTGCACTATGGTGCAAAATAAATAAATAAATAAAAATAATAATTAAATACAACTAATGGAGCGAGTGATTAACTCTATGCACAAGGCCACCCAAGCTGTTTGCAAAGAATTTACAATCACAGGGGCCTCCTGGGGTCTTCCACACAATTTTTGCAACCAGAGCCCATCCAGAATGCCAAGAACTGGAAATAAAAAGTAGAAACAGCCAATAGTTTTGGAGACAAAACACTGTTGTTTTAGTTTATAGCTGAAGAGGAAGGTAACAATCACATGGAATCACAGCCTTTCATTAAACATGTACTCGATATTGGAAAACATTTCAGTGATTTGAATCTGAATAAAACGAGTGGTTACTGTTCATACTGCTCATGATGAGGCAGGAATCAGAGATCCCTTCCACACTGAAATCAGCTACAGGTGTGCATGCACTAAGCAGGAGACTCAACCTCCAACCTCCATTTACACAGATTTCTGTCAGTGGAGGAGTAGATCAGTTATACTTCAAGATAAAATGGAAATTTTCAGCACTGTCCCTCCATAATTATTGGCACCCCTAGTAAAAAAAAATTTTTGCAGAAGCATTATCTAACTCTAAATTATTATTCTTTTTTTAAAAAGCAACCTTCAACTTAAGTGAAAAAATCCTGACTAATACTTCCACAATTATTGGCACCCTTAATTTCTTGGAAACAAATGTTTCCACTACGCAGATGATACTCAGTTGTATATATCTTCTAATCCAGATGATACCACCACAACTCTCAAGATTGAGAACTGCATCCAGGATATTAAAAACTGGATGGCGTCTAATTTTCTTAAACTAAATTCTGACAAGACTGAGGTACTGATTCTTGGGCCTAAAGCTGTTAGAAGCAATTGGGCTGATATTCCCCTTACCCTAGATGGTTTTTCAGTAACACCAAAATCTACTGCAAAAAGTTTAGCTGTCACTATTGATTCTGATCTTTCATGTGACACACATGTATGCAATGTCACTAAGGCTGCCTTTTTCCATTTACGTAATATTGCCAAGCTGAGACACTTACTTTCATTAGCTGATGCAGAGAAGCTAGTTCATGCTTTTGTCTCGTCGAGATTGGACTACTGTAATAGTCTTCTAATTGGATGCTCTAAACAGTCCATAAAGAAGCTACAACTTGTACAAAATGCCGCAGCTAGAGTCCTAACCAAGGCTAGGAAATTCGATCATATTAGTCCCACTCTCGCCGCACTACACTGGCTGCCGATTAAATATCGCATTGAATTTAAAGTTCTCCTGTTAACCTATAAGGCGTTAAATGGTCTTGCCCCACAATATCTGAGTGAACTCATTGATTACTACAACCCATCTCGCCCTTTGCGCTCCCAAAATGCTGGATTTCTCCTAGTTCCAAAAATTAGTAAAACTACAGCCGGAGGCAGAGCTTTCTCCTTTAAAGCCCCTCAATTATGGAATAGCCTTCCAGCTCCAATCCGAGATTCTGACACAGTTCCAATCTTTAAATCTAGACTTAAGACTCACCTGTTTAGTCAAGCCTTCAGCTAAAATTCCCCTTGTAAGGTGTAGGGGCTTGGGGGCCCCCAGACGTTGAGATTTCTGGTGATCTGAGATGTTGATGCTGTCATCCAGCTGTGTCTTGGCATCACTCTATTTGTGACTATGACTTGACTGGAAAGCAATGTCTCAGTGAGCCCTCATGCCTGTGGTCACCTCTGAACCCCTCCCTTTAGTTATGCTGCTATAGATTAGTCTGCCGGAGCCACATGCTGATCACTGGCACGTGAGCTACGTACATTTAAATCAACGGTGGTTTAAATTCATGTCCACTCAGTCTGTATTATCTATCTTCTTGCATGGCTCTACCCAAGACGATTGGATACAGGCACCTGGGGGATGGTCTGGCTGCCGGTGGATGTGCTGATACCGGGGTTCACCTGGGGAGTAACACTGCAGTCGGAGCCTACAATACCAGCATCACTGCTCCGACACGGAATGAAAGCCTGGCATTCATCAACAGACATTTACAGTGACAATATCAAAACCCAGAACTTTCAATTCTACCTTTTACCTAGTCTGATTGTGTGAATTATGTGTGACTTGTGTATTTGTGTGTTAACGGGCCGCCCAATGGAGGATGGGTTCCCTTTTGAGTCTTGGTTCTCCCGAGGTTTCTTCCTATTCCCCACCATCATAGGGAGTTTTTCCTCGCCACTGTCGCCTTTGGCTTGCTCATTAGGGTTCTAGACCCATAGTATTGTTAACCTTGTAAACCCTGTAAAGCTGCTTTGCGACAACTTGAGTTGTTAAAAGCGCTATACAAATAAACTTTGATTGATTGATTGGTTGAAATGTATTTGAACCATTTATGTCATTTCTGCTGTAGTTTATAAATTGGATCAAAGTATCTAGTGTTACGGGTGGAGGAGGCAGACACGACGGAGCATGGAGCAGTGAAACTGAAACGTTTTTAATGTGGACAGTGATGGAGTCCAGTGCAAGTGGCGCACAGCACTCTTTAACAAATAACACACTCAGGCACGAACTTTAGACAAGGACGAGCACAAGACATTGCGCAAACGCACATTAAATAGGTGTAGAACACATTCCCCAGTGATCACGAGACACAGGTGAGACTAACGAACACGCTCACAAACAACCCACACACACGGAACTACAAACATGGACATAACTACACGCAGACAACGTAACAACACACCCACAAGGAGGGGTCCGAAGCTGAACCGTGACATCTAGTAACCTTAGTAATTCATCACTTCCTGTTTCCCTTAGATATTGTTACCGCCCGGTCTAGGTCAGGCGGACAACAAACAAAGAAAAATAAAATGATGAATAAATTAATGAAACCAACAATGACTGAGCATTTGTAGTATGTATATTTGAATAAATAAAATTATGAAAAGTACATATACAACACAGCACCAAATCAGACACTCCGCACAAACATAACAGTATAAATATGGCATTACACAGAGGCCTATTTCTCTTACTCACGCTTAAACATGGGAAAGACAAGAGAACACACTACTCAAGTAAGGCAGATGTGTGTCAACCTTCATAAATTAAGCAAAGGCTACTCATCTACAGTCAGAACAATCATCAAAAAGTTCAAAACATCTGGAACTGTGACAAACAAGCCTGGAAGAGGACACAAGTGTATCTTGCCACCACGCACAGTGAGAAGGACGATAACAAAAAGTTCTCCAAAGCTTACTGTAAGAGAATTGAATCAAATGGTAGCATCTTGGGGTTAAGAGGTCTTCCAAACAAATATCAGGTGCTATCTACATGCTAACAAGCTGTAAGCATAAATGAGTGGAGTTTGCTATATGGTACTGGGATTTTAAATGGGACTGTCTGTTTTGGTGAGATGAGACCAAGATAGAGCTTTTTGGTAACCAACACTAATTGGGTCTGGCGTAACACCAAGATATGAGTACGCAGAAAAACACCTCATGCCCACTGTTAAGAATGGGGGAAGATCTGTCGTGCTGTGGGCCTGTATCTCCTCCAAAGGACCAGGGAACCTTGTAAGGATACATGGGATCATGAACTCTTTGAAATATCAGGACATTTTGAATCAGAATCTGGTGGCCTCTGCCCGAAAGCTGAACATGGATTGTCACTGAATCTTTCAGCAAGATAATGGCCCTAAACATGTCAAATCTACTCCTCACATGACCATCTCATTCCCCAGCTCCTTAGAGAACAGCTCAACACATTCCAAAGGTCACTGGCAACACTACTAGCCCCAAGATACAAATCATGTGGTTTATTTAGCTCAACAAAAGCAGATGAAGCAATAAAACGACTCACCTTTGAATGTGCCAGTGTAATCTCCAGAGAATCACATTCATCTTGAGCTGCAGCTTCAACATCACAGGATGCTGCAGCTGAAAGATCTGGTCAGTATTTTTGCTTTGGTTTAAAGTCAATTTTGGAATTGCTTTTTGAGCAACTCCTTTGTTGCCTTGGCTGTATGTTTTGGGTCATTGTCACACCGGAAGACCCAGGAACGACCCATTTTTAATGTCCTGGCAGAGGGAAGGAGGTGGTCATTCAGGATTTTACAGTACATGGCTCCTTCCATTCTCCCATCGATGCGGTGAACTAGTCCTGTGCCCTCAGCAGAGAAATACCCACAAAACATGTTTCCACCTCCATCCTTGACAGTGGGGATGGTGTTCTTTGGGTTATTGTCAGCATTTCTCTTCCTCCAAACAAGAACTTGTCTTCTTTGACCACAGCACCTTCTTCCAATCCTTCTCAGAATCACCCAGGAGTTCATTGGCAATCTTCAGATGGGCCTGCACATGTGCCTTCTTGAGCAGGGGGACCTCGCAGGCACTGCTGGATTTTAATCCATTACAGCGTAATGTGTTGCCTATGGTTTTCTTGGTGACTGTGGTCCCAGCTGCCTTAAGATAATTAACAAGGTTCCCCCGTGTAATTGTACGCTGATTTCTCACCTTCCTCATGATCAAGGATACCCCACAAGGTGAGATTTTGCATGGAGCCCCAGATCGAAGTTGACTCATTTTGTCATTTTGTATTTCTTTCATTTTATTACAATGGCACCAACTTCTCCTTCTCACCCAGCGTTTTATGGTTTTGTAGCCCATTGCAGCCTTGTGCAGGTCTATAATCTTGTCCCTGACATCCTTAGAAAGCTCTTTGGTCTTGCCCATGTTGGAGAGGTTAGAGTCTGACTGATTAAATGAGTCTGTGGACAGCTGACAATTTAAGACAGCTGTCTTTAATGCAGGCAACAAGTTGATTAAGCATCTGACTGGTCTGTAGGAGCCAGAACTCTTAATGTTTGGCAGGGGAACAAATACTTATTTCTCTCTGCAAAATGCAAATAAATGTATATATTTTATACCAGTGGGAGAGAATCCCAAAATGTTTTATATTTCTCAAAATAAAACATCACTCAGATTCTGATCGCTGATAAAATATTGTTTTATTCTGTGCGGCACGGTACCAAATGACCCACGGACAGGTCATATATACAGTGGGGAAAATAAATATTTAGTCAGTCACCAATTGTGCACGTTCTCCCACTTAAAAAGATGAGAGAGGAGGGTAATTGACATCATAGGTAGACCTCAACTATGAGAGACAAAATGTGAAAAAAAATTGAGAAAATCATTTTGTCTGACTTTGTCTGACTGATTTATTTGCAAATAATGGTAGAAAATAAGTAAATACTTATTTTAAATAAGACTAAATACTCATTTTCCCCACTGTATATACAGTATATATGTATATGTATGTATGGCCCTGTAGTATGTAGGGTGATGTATGGCCCTGTAGTATGTGGGGTGATGTATGGCCCTGTAGTATGTGGGGTGATGTATGGCCCTGTAGTATGTGGGTTGATGTATGGCCCTCTAGTATGTGGGGTGATGTATGGCCCTGTAGTATGTGGGGTGATGTATGGCCCTGTAGTATGTGGGGTGATGTATGGCCCTGTAGTATGTAGGGTGATGTATGGCCCTGTAGTATGTAGGGTGATGTATGGCCCTGTAGTATGTAGGGTGATGTATGGCCCTGTAGTATGTAGGGTGATGTATGGCCCTGTAGTATGTAGGGTGATGCATGGCCCTGTAGTATGTAGGGTGATGCATGGCCCTGTAGTATATAGGCCCTGTAGACTCTGCTTCTGTGAGACAGATGTGTCTGGTTCAATGGAGATGCTGCTTAAGCAGCTAATTCCTCATTAAACAGCACTGGTCTCATTGGCATGCACAACGCAACACATCTGCATTACCTCCTGTTCATCAGTGTGTTCTGTGAGTGACAGAACGAGAGAGAGGGAGAGAAAGAAAGACGGAAAGAGAAGGGGGACTGTGGCTGTGTAAAAGACAGATGGATGTCGGTTCAGTATCAGCTCAACAGGCCGGCACACCGACACACTGCCTCTATTTTGGGAGCGTGCTTTTGGGGGGGGGGGGGGGGGGGGGGGGGGGGGGCAAGCACTTCAAAATGCTTTCCTTCCTTCCAGTGCCTGTACCAGCATATCGCAGTTCCTTAAATATGCACGATTGCTTAGCAACGGTCCAAAAATAAAATGCTGACAAAAATACTGACCAAAGTGGATGAGATTAATGGTGGGGGATGTTTTTACTTTCAGCATATTTAAAAACACGTCTTTGCAGCACTATGTCGGCAAACATAACAAAATTACTCAACCCTATGGTGAGCAGAAGCTCCGCTCACACAGTGCACATGAATGTGCATGCATATGTATAAATGTGCTTTATTTTGTCACTTAATCATTATGCTCCACATGATCCCTGCTAGAACATCCTCCATGACTGCTGACTCCCTGCTAGAACATTCTCCATGACTGCTGACTCCCTGCTAGAACATCCTCCATGACTGCTGACTCCCTGCTAGAACATTCTCCATGACTGCTGACTCCCTGCTAGAACATTCTCCATGACTGCTGACTCCCTGCTAGAACATCCTCCATGACTGCTGACTCCCTGCTAGAACATTCTCCAAGATTGCAGACTCCCTGCTAGAACATTCTCCAAGACTGCTGACTCCCTGCATGCTTGGCACCAGGCCTCAGGTCTGAGCAGCAGCACATATTGAACATTTAATTAAGGTATTTTGTCTTCTCGGGCCGCAGCAGCTTGGTGCACATCTCGTAAACAAAACAGGAGAAAAAGTATTTCCCTTTAATGAGCACAATGTGTGTGCTGGTGTCGGAGTACGAGTGCTATTACTCTCTTTTATACTTTTTATGATGACCAAAATGTTGTACAATGACAAACTTGGCTAATCATAGTATGAGGACACTTTGCTGTCTTTCAAGAAGAAACATGTTTACTCAAAATGTCACCTTTAATTCCAAAAACTGGAAGTAGGCTTAGGTGAATAAAGATTCTGAAGCTCTCACTTGAGGTAACTAGGTAACTTTTTGTTACATTTCCATTGCAATTTGGGCACCTTATGAACTTGTAGCTGGTCAAAACAAATGCCAATATATAAAGTATAAACCTTTATATTTCAGAATCAATCACGTATTCTGTAGAGCTTACCTTATCTTAGCTTAGCCTACCTTAGGTTAGCATGTTTACAACCCAACTGGCTTGTTGATTTGCACATGTCCTTGTCAAAGACAAACATTCACGAATCATGGCAAGTGAGGAGCTACTTTTTTCAGCTTAGAGTGAACTATTGGTTAGAACAGCTATCAATCACTTCGAAGGCATCAGCTGGTCATTGTCGAGGCTTCTTGGTTGGCCCACTACCCCTCCCCCTTTCACACGTCACCAGGCAGAGGTGAGAAAAGCAGTCATTCAAAGTCACTAGCTCCAATAAAAAAGATGGGCTTTGACACTGTGACCAGCAGCCCTGGAGTACCCCAAGGCACGGTACTGGCTCCTCTTCTCTTCACCCTGTACACAGCAGACTTCTGCTACAACTCAGAGCTGTGTCACATCCAAAAATTTGCTGATGACATGGCCATCCTTGGGTTTATTAAGGATGATAGAGAGGAGGAGTATAGGAGCCTGGTGAGGGACTTCACTGTCTGGTGTAACAGGACCTGCAGCTCAACACTACAAAGACCAAGGAGCTGGTCATCGTCTATGGGAGGTCCAGACCAAAGTCACTACCACTTAAAATTGAGGGAGTGGAGGTGGAAGTTGTGGACTCCAACAAGTACCTGGGGCTGTGGTTGGATAACAAGCTGGACTGGACCTGTAACACTGACCACCTGTACAGGAAAGGGCAGAGCAGGCTGTACTTTCTAAGGAGGCTCAGGTGTTTTAATATCTGCAGGAAACTCCTGTGGATGTTTTATCAGTCTGTGGTCACCAGTGTCCAGTTTTACACCGTGGTGGACTTCCCAAGCATACCCAAGAAGGACACATCCAGGCTGGACAAATTGATCAGGCTGCTGGGCTCCGTAGTAGGCATGAAGCTGGACTCTCTGGTGACTGTGGCAGAGAGGAGGATTTTCAGCAAACTGCTGGACATTATGGATGATGCCAGTCACCGTCTGCACACTGTCATAAGTCAGCAGAGAAGCCTGTTCAGCGACGGACTGCTCCTTCCTAAGTGCAGGACCAAGAGGCTGAAAGATTCCTTTGTCACTTATGCCATCAGACTGTACAACTACTCTCTGGTGGGAAGGAGGGGTAACAGTAACAGGGTAACAAATTAATAGGACAATAACGCAAAACCAACCAGTTAATACTACCTGGTCCCGACCAACACAACACACTGGGAAAAAAAATGCAATAATGATGTGCAATAAATTTCACTTCTATTCACTTATTCATCTAAACTCTTATATAGAGATATGTTTTCTGCTTATATTGTATAGATAGATAGATGAGCATACTAGTGATACAGTAATTATTTGGTGGGGGTATTTCATGTATTGTTGTCTATTATGATATTGCTAATATAGAGGGGCAGTACAGTTTTGAATGACTGGTGGATTGGCATGTGCTGGACCTGACCACAGATGAAAGGCTATGTTTTAATGGGCCCAGTTGTGAGGGCACAGTGTTATGTGGGTTTAACATGAGAACTCCATATACAGTGTCATGCTAACATTGTGGGTCAGTGAACTATGGACATAAGTGTATGTGGTTAAAAACAGCTTGCCTCTGGGACACAGTGCTGTTTGCGCTGGTGCTTGTTGGTTGTGTGCGAACAGGAAATAAAACCGCTTGGCAATACTGTATGATTCCTGAATCCACATTTATAAAGGAGTAATATAAAGGATCTAAGATGAGGTCTAATGGACATCCAAACTTCATGTGGCCTTCAGAGAGCTTCATGGAATGGGTTTCCATGGTCGAACAGCTTCAACCCAATACTTTCGGCAATATAGTGTACATATGAAACCCAGTATGTCCGAGGTTGTATGTGTAACGGATGACTCCTGTGGTGTTTCATGGACACACACACTCCTTGAATTTCCACCACAGGTTCCTTGTTGAGAAAAAGCGACATTGTCCAGGTGTCCTAAGAATCATCCTTTTGGATATGAGGTCCAGGAATGTGAATCTCGTCCACGGCTTAACGACAAGGAATTGATCACCTTTGTTCAAGTCCCTAGTGGCGGCATTAGCGAACTTGATGGAAGTAGTTCAGTGAATATGTTGCCACAGAACCATCCTTAGATTACATCGTAACTCTGGCTCATTAATTAAGTAATACAATTTTCATCTGTTTGCTGTTAATCGTACTAAAGTTCACATGCTCTTAATAAAGAAAACCAGAGAGAGAGAGAGGGCTGCTGATCAAGGTATTTAAACACCTGCATTTCTCATACTTTAGACCAGGGGTACTCAACTGGCGGACCGCGGTCCGGATCCGGACCCGAACGCAGTCCTGTCCGGACCCAATCTCATTCCTGATTAACTGGATACGGACCAAAACAAAACCGTAACATTTATTTCAGGGCTATTGAAAAAACACTCCGTCACGAGTGTTACGTTTGCCACCCCCGCTCAACAACTTACGTTCGCCACCCCCCCCCCCCCCCCCCCCCCCCGGGCTACAAGCCTGGTTGACGCTTCGCGAGCGGCGCGAGGGTCCGCGCGGCGAAAATAAGGTAATCGCTGAGGCTCCGCGCTGTCGGTTCGCGAGGTCGTGCACCTGTAACTTCGCGCGCGCCGCGCTTCAGCGCAATGAACAAAGTCACGTTTTCAGGGTTCATACACCTTCATAAGGTGGAATTAAAGCACTTGTACGTCACTTTCAAGGTCCATTTCAATATTTCCCAGCATGTTAAACATAATTAAGTTAAATATTTATACATATACTCGAAATAATTCGCTTTTTATCACATTATTTAATGGTTGTTTATTTAAAAAACGCCCAATCTTCACGTCTTCACGTTCTCATGTTTCGTCCTGGAATTATAAGAGGCTCGTATTTGTTAACCTAATACAAGATAACTATTCAGTCAGACAGATATTTGTTGTGAAACCAAGTTACAATTTCAAGCATTTTAAAGTACTTTAACCTAAATTCCAGCACTTTTCAAACCTGAAACACATAGCAACATTAAAATTGGTCAGGTAAATGTTCATTCCCCTGTTTTGAGGGGTGTTTCTACCACATATCGTTTCGGACAAAACACCACAACACCCCTCAGCCCCCCCCCCCCCCGGACCTCAGGTCACAGGTATATGCCAAAATTGGACCGCGGACAAATTTAGTTGAGTACGCCTGCTTTAGACTCACCTTCTTCCGTCGAGGCAAGCTTGTTCGATGTATTGACAGTGGTACTGCCACATTCTGGTTTGGCAAGGTACCTAAATTGACATGATAGCAGCATGCACTTGCTGCAGATTTGTCGGCTGCACATACATGATGCGAATCTCCCGTTCCACCTCATCCCAAAGTGCTCTACTAGATTGCGATCTGGTGACTGTGGAGGCCATTCGAGTATGGTGAACTCATTGTCGTGTTAAAGAAACCAGTCTGAGATGATTTGTGCTTTATGACATGGCATATTATCCTGTTGGAACTATCCATCAGAAAGGGATGAACATGGTCAGCAACAATACTCAGGTAGGCTGTGGCTTTGGCTCGATGCTCAATTGGTACAAATGGGCCCAAAGTGTGCCAGGAAAATATCCCCTACACCATTGCATTACCAACACCAGCCTGAACTGTTGATGCAAGGCAGGATGAATCCGTTCATGTTGGTGATGCCAAATTCTTTCTAAGCTTTCATGTTATTGACGCCTCATCATCCGAATGTTGCAGCAGAAGTCGAGACTCCTCAGACCAGGCAACGTTTTCCCCAATTTCTATTGTCCAATTTTGTTGAGCCTGTGCGAATTGTAGCCTCAGTTTCCTGTTATTAGCTGGCAGGAGTGGCACCCGGTGTGGTTTTCTGCTGCTGTAGCCCATCCGCCTCAAGGTTCAATGTATTATGCGATCAGAGATGCTCTTCAGCATTCCTCTGTTGTAAAGACTGGTTGTTTGAGTTACTGTTGCCGTTCTATCAGCTCAAACCAGTCTGGCCAGTCAGGCATTTGCGCCCACAGAACTGCCACTAACTGGATAGTTTATCTTTTTTCGGACCACCCTAGAGATGGTTTTGCGTGAAAATCCAAGTAGATTGGCCCGTCTGGCACCAAAAAACATGCCACGTTAAATCACCTTTCTTCCCCATTCTGATGCTTGGTTTGAACTGCAGTAGATCATCTTGGCCATGTCTACATGCCTAAATACATTGAGTTGCTGCCATGTGATTGGCTGGTTCAATATTTGCGTTAATGAGCAGTTGGACAGGAGTACCTAATAAAGTGGCGGGTGAGTGTATGTTAAGATATAATTAAAAGCCAAAAAATAAATAGCCAACATGGAAAAAATTGTCAGTGAGTGGTTCTGAATGACAGTTTCAATGTATTTTCAAGTAATGTTCCAGCCCTACTCTCCATAGTTCTGGCACAGCTTTAAGTGTTGCCTAAGTAAACAGCTGTGAGCGTGGCTTAGTTGAACAGCTGCAAGCACAGCCTACATGAACAGCCACAGGTGCGGCCTTGAACGGTGAATGGTCATGAACATGGCCTACTCAAACATGGCCTAGAACAACAGCTGCAATGATGGCCTATTTGAACATCTATTAGTGTGGCCGCTGTGAACAGTCACATGGACACAGCTTCCTCTGTGTTTGTCATGCAAAGAATGTCGATGCTCACTTGGGTTTCAAATTGGCAGATGATAGCGGCAAATAACTTTTTTTTGCATCACCAGCAGGTGGGACAGCAGTGGACGGCCAAGTCTAGGCTGTTGTTGGAAATGAGAGGTGAGTTTCAAACCCTGTTTGCATTGGGACATATGAGGCCTCACTGGTGGACACTGCCAATACGGGGGCCCAGAATAATAAACTACAGCTGCAGAGATGATGATGGCAGGTGCCCTGGTACTGATGCATTATGCATGGTTGACATGGTGACGCAGGGCTGCAGCCTTGGGATCTTTTCAGTGTCTCCATCCCTGTCTAGCTTGTGCCTAGAATTTTGAAGCAGCTCTCCATCATGCCAAAAGAACTAATATTGTGGCAAAGGTGCAGATAGCAGGGATAAGAAGGCTACACAGACATGCAAATTAAAAAAATCTGTCAATTTTAGAGCCAGAACTATAATCTGTTTACTTCGAAGTATGCAAATTTATTGAATATTAATATTTTTCTGAATAGAGCCTTGACTGTAATCACCTGTTATCTACGAGTTGTTTTACTCTCCACAAGAACTGATTAGATCCTGCTTTACTTTGCAGAATAATTCTGTTCCAATCAAATGTGTAGGGCTGGTGCAAGGACCTGCAAATAGAGCCCAGGTAGCTCAAGCTGACTGATTTCTGATTTCGTCTTAAAGTTCAGGGTCCATTGAAGCAAGGGTAAAAGCTGTCAGACGTTCATGCCAGATGTTAAAGAGGACATCTCATTTGTGGGAAATTTGTGGGCTGTTGTCTCAGTGTCAGTCATACTAATCCCGCTCACACCCAAGAGTGGATCTTATCTTCTTAGATATGGCTGGATGCTTCCCATAGGGGATGTTCCAGTCAGATGGTCAGCCTGTGTGTTGTAATGTTATCTGGACTGGTCTAACATGATATTTGATTATTACTTCTAAAAAAGTAAGTTTGAAACCCTCAAATATCTGTGCAAACCAATGCAAACTATTATTATATATTTAAACATAAAAATGTCATAAATTTTCCTTAATATGAAACAGTAAAAAAATCAAACGATTGGGGACTTGCAGTACAGAAAGCTTCTGTTTCTAGCATATTCATTAGTCAATATCTATTTAGACAATATATGAGCCTACACTTTTTCAGTGTTTCAGTTAAATAAAATTAAATGTAAAATGTAAATGATTCCACAAAATGTGACAGTCATTTCCCCCTGATGCGTAATTTACAGTAATTAAAAATGGAAAAGTAGATTACTTCCATTCCTGATGCTAGAACTCCCAAAACATCAGGAAGCAAAAGAAACGCTAGTGAACATCAGGCCATAGGCATTTAGGTTGATTTGTTCACGATGGGCCCTCAGATTGCGACTGCTGAAATGATAAGGCTGTGTAAGCTACAATTAGCCTATCACAAGGTTCAACAATTTTGCAGTCCACAGACCAAAACTGCACAGAGCGTGATCACTTTCTGCAGATTAGGTGTGCACCCTTTGCCAGGCTTACCACATAGTTGTTGACTTATATGTTCATTTCAACTTGATCTTCACTTTTCATTCAATAAGAGTCGTTGTGTGACTCCATCCTATCACACTGTGCGGTCAGTGGAGGATGTGAGGACTCACTGATGCAAGGACATGTGAGGTAGCCAGCCGCTGTAGTGCTACTTCTCCCTCCGCAATCGAATATCAAAAATGAATATCAACAATCACATAAAAAAAAAAATTCGATTATGTAATCGAATTTTTCAATATTTGTTGACAGCAGAAGTCAATCCCAACCCAAGAGCCCTCTCTGTACTCTTAGACATGTATATGAACAGGAGCTCCCAGGGACCTTTGAGTAGGGACCACTGAACAATACAAGTGCCATTGGTCACCCCAGTCTGAGGGCGCACACAGCCGCAATTGCACTAGTCCCTGGCTGAAGGTCAAGAGGACACAAGAGAGCAATCACTACAGGCGGGTGATGGGTCTGGTAAAGGTGTAGTCATCATCAGAATTGCTATGGAGGGGGCAGTCTCACAGCACGCAGTGGTGGCATGGATTTGGACTACATGAATGACTAGTTGAAGAAGGTGTTTCTAGTAACTGGTATCTTAATCAGAGGTAACTAGGCTCTTAATCCAAGTTGAAGGTTTAACAGCATCATGTCTGAACATTATCCATGAATCCATGGTCATGCTAGAATAGGGCTGGGTTTCCCCCAAAGCATCATAACAAAATGACTCTTCTAATCCTCTTCTAATGGTAGACTGAGTATTACATGAAACACTGACTCTCTCTTAAGATGACTGTAATGCTATGATAATTTGGGAAAATGGGGCCCAGATGGAATATTAAAGGCAGGTTTTGCTAATAATGTTATAATGTTATGTTTTAAGCTAATAAAGAATAAACACAAAGAAGCCAGTTGACATTGGATCTGGTTGCTTCTATGCTTCACTCTTTTTTAATGAGGCTCTTATACACTCAGTAAAGAAATTCTGTGAGACTGAAGTGTTGGTTTTCTAGCATGACCAATATAGTCCTAAAGTTGGAATTGAGCTTCCAGGACACAGATGGCAGAGTTTTAGCAGGCATGAAGGCACTGACCTGGCCCCAGTTTGGCAACAGCGTAAAGCAGGTCGTAGTTAATGACAGGTGTGGCCTCATCAATCGGTTGCCAGCCAATAGGTGGTGAGCCAGGAGGGGAGATGAGGAACTGTTTGGAGGGCTGTGGAGGAGCGAGGTGGAGGTTGTCTCCATCTGATGCTGGGTTCTGCACCTGAGAAATAGGATTTAGGAGTCAGTCCTCATATGATATGAAAAAAAGCAAGTCCAAGTTTAGAAGATGAAACTTGCACTTTTACTTGCACTTTGTACAAACAAACAAGTCTTACATGGTATATTTGATTAAAAATATTCAAGTGTAAATTACCCTCATTCTGACACCCCCTATTAGTAATTGTGAAGGGCGAGGAGTGCAAAATAAAAAACGGAACAGATCATGCCAGTCTCAGGGAAAATGGAGGATTTAATGGATAAAGTTCACAAAACACAAACCTTGTGACATATTCCAAATTAAGGATACAATAGCCAGCAGTCAACTGGTACAAAGACAAGACATATATAGACAGACAAACGTCCATCAGGTGTTTGGGATCCTAATAGGTCTCGCCCACCCGAGGGACGAACACAACGCAACAACAACGGGACAATATAATACTGCTGCTGCAGACGGAGGCAGCTGGCAGGGGGCCTCCGCACTGTAACAGTAATATAATTTGTTTCCTGAACAATTTTAACACAAGTTTGATTAGTTTTTCTTATTATAGCATTTCTTCTTGGAATAATTTTCTTTCTTCTTCTTGGTTTGTTAAATTCTTGGCAGAACTCATATTGTATTGGAGTTTTTGGCCAAGTAATTCTGATGACTGCTTTTTAAAGCTTAGCTAAACCAAGCCAACTGTCAACTAATTTCTGAAACCTTTTGGCATGATTGCCTTTTTCTTGCTCTAACAGTGTTTGGACAAGGGTAGAGTCATGGTGAGAGTTTTACAACCTCTTAATTCATGCTCGCCACAGTCTCAGTAGCTCACCTGGGCAAAGTAGAGCTTAAGCTGCTTCCCTCTGAAAGGTGTTTCGTGTAGCTCTATCCTAGCGCTGGCAGCCGCTTTGGGGTTGCTGAAGTTGATGCGAACACGGTGGAAACTCTTGAATAACTGGAAAGTCACGCTGTCATCATATGTAAGGAAGAGCGCCTCGAAGATTTCCTGAAAAGTGGAGCAAAACAGGGTGACTGAGATGGGAGATGGCGAGCTGGAGCTTGTGGTGACTGGTAAATGTCAAAATCCAAATAAATCATATTATTTCTAGTGATACAGATGAGAATAGATCAACTTCAACTTTTCATTTGGTGAGACTAAAATGGATGGTGATTTGCCTTAGCATCACTGCTGAAATAATTTGTTTCGGTTTATTTAATACTGGAAGGACGGCCAGTTTTTTCATAATACTTTACATTCTGCAGTCCATTGCACAATTAACATTCATTTCCTGTGTAGAGAAGAAATCAATGAAAGCACTTTTATCTGGTATTCTTACTAAGAACCATACTGCACTACGGTGCTCTAAGCTTTCATTTAGCTTGCTTTTGAATCAGATGGCTTTACTTGGCTTTCTATAAAGAAATTAGAATGTGAATAGTTGTGATTTTTTATAATTTTTAATTGATCTAACAGTAAATGAAATGCAGAGCCTAGGTGATCATTACTAAGACGTTATGTTGCAAAGGCATTGATCATTTACACATGCTGAAGAAAGCAAGCTTTTATTGGAGTCCAAGAACAGTGTTTTCATGACCGCATGATGTACCAGTTCGAGATTTGAGGGGGGAAAAGTACTTGACTGCAAAGCCTCTCCATTTGAGTGGAAATCACTGTGAATCTTTCTTTCCAAGGAGCATCTGGAACACTGCTCCTGATGTGAAATGCTCTAAACCAATTGTCATTTACCATGGAGAAAAAAAAACATTAAACATCTATTTTCATTTTCCATGTGGATGACATTTCAGTGTGCTATTGTTCAGCTTTAAGGAGGCATTTACGCGGTTATTGCCATAAGTCAGTTAAAATAAGTAACTGTCTCATTGAGGTAATCTTTGCCTTTTAAAGGAATGGTGCAGAGGTATTTGGATCAGAGTACAAGAAGTATGCCAGCAGAGGAAGCTCAGTGGGACTCCTCAGACACGCCCTCCAGTTAATCTAGGACAGGAAACACAAGCCAAGCATAGCAATGTGAAGCATCACAACCAGCAGGCTTGATCTCAAGCATCTGGATGCAAGGGATGGAGCGGAATGTGAGTTCACAACAGTGTCAGCCAAATACATTTTTTTAATAATGAATGATATGCAATTGAAAAAAATGAGCCCCTCCACTGAGCTGGATGGGCTTTAACTAGTTAACAATGTTGAGAAAAATCTATGAACAGATTTAAAAATATTTCGAAGTTATTTCTACCATTGTGTGACAGATGTGATGGATCATGGTCGCTACGCTATGGATTTAAACTAAGCTTCTGGAGGAAGGCTGGGGATGACGGATGAAAACTGCTGGTTGTCTACCCTCCTGCAGGGAGTGTATAAGCTCTGCACTAGCTCTCCTGGGACACAGGCATGTGTCTAACATCTTGTTTCCTGTGCCAGCCTACAGGAGGTCAGCAGCACGCCACTCTGCCATGGATGAGACACGGTGGCTACAGATGAGATGCGTCAGCATGTGAAGTGTGGAATGGCCCGCCATCCTTGGGAGGACAAAGCAGGTAAGGACAGGTATGTCAGGTGAGGACAGGTATGTCAGGTGAGGACAGGTGTGTCAGGTGAGGACAGGTATGTCAGGTGAGGACAGGTGTGTCATGTGTTTTACTCTGCATTTTCCATAATGTTCACTGCTAATAACATAAGTAGAAGTTTACACAGCGGAAAGGTGGTGTTAAGGTTTGACAGCCAGACCAATAACACAAATCCATTTACAGCTGTTTTGGAAAATTGTGTGTTTTTAGGAATGTTTAGGACTTTCTTGGGGTAGTGAGGTTAACTTCAAATTCCTGAACTATTAATAATTTCAGAATTCAGAATTTCAGTTCAGTTCTCTTGTGGAGAAATCAACAACACAGTTGAAAGGCAAACTTCTTTAAGTGTGAGACTAATAACTGTTTTTTTTTTATCAGGGAAAGCTTTGCTCCTAAAGTGGCACACGCACAGCCCATAATGTCAATATACAACCTTCATGTCATGTGTCGCATTATAACAGTCATGTTGGGTATCATACTTCTTATACTGAGGTCATGAAAACCCACTGCCCACTGCTATATAACATCTTCTAAGGTCGAGGAGGACTAATAACAGCGATAAAGAGCCTACTACCATCACAGTGCAATGCAATATGGTTTAATAGGAATTCAAAATAATCACCAATATTTACATAGTCTCCCAAACATCCCAGATTTAACAGTTCACAAAATATTACTTGTACAACTTTCCCAACCCCTGGTGTTCCCCACACACACGTAAGCGTGTGTGTGAGTACCTGTGTATGCGTGCACACGTACTGTAATGAGAGAGAGAGAGAGAGAGACAGTCTGTACCAAAATAATCAAAATATTCAGACAGGAGGGAGGAGAGAAGCAGGTATATCCCGGGAGTACAGCTTGAGAGAGTCACGGCGGACTCCCGCTAACCGTAAGCCCACCAGTCCAGTATGGAAAATCGAACGCGCAGGCAGGGAAACCGATCCAATGAGAAAGCTCTGCAGCTCGGCATATAATCCTTCCGTTGGGTGAAAAATATGGCCAAAAAAGCGTAAAAGGCCCAGCGTGCACGCCTACAAACCGACAAAACTGCTAGGGTTAGGGTTAGGGCTCTTTACCCCTCGTTTCTCTCTCCTTCCTTATTTCCTAATTTCTTTATGGTTCCCATGCTTAATTGGTATATAGTCCCATGACGTCACGAGTGAGGTATTCAGGTGGAACGTTTGCTGTAAGAGGATTATAATATTCCAAAAATATAAAACACTTCCACAAAAACAAAAAATAAAACAAAGAAACTTTTAATGTAATGTCAAAACTGTGTGTTCGTTGTTACGTGTATTAAACGTCCTGTGTTCACACTGCTCTCTAGGTTTCCCCTCCCTCACTCACTGTGACACAGTACATGACTAGTTTAGGTTTTTTTTCTAATTGGCATGTGACTGCACTGCATTCTGCTTTAACTTTCCTTTTTGCAGTACATTTCAGCAGAACAAATATCAGTTAATAGTAGTTGTTAAAAGGTGGGCTAAATTCTCTAGGAATACTCTGCATCATTGACTACTACACCACCCATTTCATCATTATGTTTACCTACACTAATAAACAAATACTACAATGTAAATAACATTAAGCTCTGTTATTTTATAGCATCTTGCTATATGCATCAGTAAGCCATTTCATGTTTGCTCGACACTCATTTGCCTGAATGTCATTGAATTCTGTAGCTAGCTTTACGTTGCCAGTTTCAAATTACATTTTGGATTTGTTTGCATTTTGAATTTCATTTAAGATCTGACCATTCACCACCAGTCTTGCAGAGGCAATACACAAAGTGAAATCTGTTAATACTGATGGTAAAAAATGTAATGTGGGACAGGTTTCTTTTGAAATTCCAGCCTGTTCAAGTGCAAATACTGTGTGTAACAAGAGCAAACTCGTGTTTCCAAAGGCTGGTTTGTTTCCGCCAGTTCCAAATGATATGGTGTACTTCGTTCCATAAATACCTCTGGCTTTCAAATGGCCTTTTATCCCACATCGGTCCTCTGAGCAGTCCTACCTCAGTGCCTGTCATTAGGGCAGAATATACACAGTGTAACAATGTTGAGAATGTACACAGCAGAACAATGTTCAGAATATACACAGTGTAACAATGTTGAGAATGTACACAGCAGAACAATGTTGAGAATGTACACAGTGTAACAATGTTGAGAATGTACACAGCAGAACAATGTTCAGAATGTACACAGTGTAACAATGTTGAGAATGTACACAGCAGAACAATGTTCAGAATGTACACAGTGTAACAATGTTGAGAATGTACACAGCAGAACAATGTTCAGAATGTACACAGTGTAAATGTTGACAATGCTGAGCTGTGTCCTTTTATTGTTTATGGTGCGTGGTTCAGTTCGTTATAGATGATCTCTGCGCGGTGTTTGTTTGTAATGCTGATTCTGAAGGTTGCAGTGTGTCCAGCTGTTCTGGGTCACTGACCTGCCTACATCGGAGAATGAAATATGACACATTATACTGCAGCCATTCCCTATTCACAGGCCTGAATGACCCAACCAGATGATTTTCATTGTACAACACAGAATATTCTGAATATATTATCCTGCTCTTTTACCTCTCTTGTACCACTGATACACAAGGGAGAGGAAGAGTTAAATATAGCATGGCTCCATTTTCCATTATCTATTATCTGACCTTCAGAAATGATATCTACTTTTAGAGAGCTAACTGTGTGGTCATAGCATGCAACATTGTCATTTCAATTTTTTTTTTCTAACCAAATCTTTAATTTCTCCTCCAAGGATGCAAGCAGCTCCCCTCATCGCTGGGACCTTCTACTGGATGCCTAAGAAGCAAGTGAGCCTCACTGAGTGGAACGCTGATGAGCATCGCCTAGACAGGATGAATTCACTCTGAATTGGTGTCTCTATGGCCATATGACAAAAATCTCAAACAATATGACAAATTTGTATCTGTAGTTACATTTCACTATTGAGCCAAAAGCAAGTTCCACTTAAACCCAGACCAACAAAATACAACATCCATATTTGTTTTGGAGTGCAGGGGTGGAAAGAGGTTCAGTGCAGGTCAAGTCTCAAAGACAGCCTGCGGTGTGAGTATATAAACAGTCATGCTGACATCTAGGTCACACGAGCTCAACCCAGTAAAGCATGAAATCGCTGCAGTGCGGTGTGGCCCTTTTACCGTACTACTGCGGGGCAGATGCAAGGTCTGCTGGGATAATGCGTGGGTTTAAAATAGTACCCTGTGACCCCAGTCATAGTCGACTTGCCCTTCTCACATGCTCTTCCAATAACATAAAGTAAAGAGTCAGGATGGAAAAATGATAAGCAGTGAGTGAGTCTGACAGTGAGTCCGACTATATTTAATTTCCACTCAATGTCAGCGTTAGGTTGACTATTCCCTTAGAATAGGATCAGGACTTGGGATCAGAAGTAGCTGGGGCAGTCATAGCCTGGTGGTTAGGGAACTGGTCTTGTGACCGGAGGGTTGTGGGTTCGATTCCTAGACCTGAGGCTATGACGGAGGTGCCCCTGAGCAAGGCCCTTAACCCTCAATTGCTCACTTGTATAAAAATGAGATAAAAATGTAAGTCGCTCTGGATAAGGGCGTCTGCCAAATGCCATAAATGTAAATGTAAGTAGCTGATTTATAATTGTATGAAACTGGCATGCCATGTGCTACATGTGCATTTGTCATATAGAACAAGCTTATGAATACAAGTAATGAACAAAAAAAACATTTTTCTCCAGTGATGTTTGAGGGTGGTGTGGTATGTGGGCATTTAAGGAAATACAGCTGTTCCACAGCCTGTTTACTGTTCACTTACTGGCATGAGAACCCTCGTAACTGTGGGAGGAAAATGCTGCCTGGGCCTCAATTTAGGATTAATCCCACAATGAATGTCAAATTTAACAACCTCCTGCTTTTTAACTGATACCAGATCCTCTACACATGGGAAGATGGAAGTGCTCTTTCTTGACTTCTTCCTTTGGAGAAATGGACCATTCATTTAAACAGATACAGGCCAGAGCCTCTCACACTGCTCAATTCATATCAGACTTAGTTGTGATGCTGGTGGCTTAAAATAACTACAGTGGTGGAACTCTTGTCTAACAGTCTAACATGCAGATGTTTCTCTCAAGGCAGGAAGTCAAAAACAGCAGGATTTAGCCAGAGCAGCAGATAAAAGTCTCCTCAGCATCTTAATGAAGGCTATCTCTCACATTCTCCATTCTAGACCAATGTAGCATAGTGTATAATGGACAGAATAACAAGACCATAATCCTGTCCTCTAAAAGTAAGTAAAAGTTTTCGCTGCAACAGAGCAGGCAAACTTGACAAAGAAACTGTGACAGTTACAGCTGCACAACTGTACCAGGAGGAAGCTTTCAGTTGAGACTGTGAAGCGTATTACATGTAGGAATTTACAAGACTTTTTAGTCTAATAATCCACAAACATAATTCATATCAAGAAGTATCAGAAGTTTTCACAATTGGCATTAATGTGTTCCTTGGGTGACCTCTCTCACAAGGGACTGCCAAATTGCAGAGCAGTTTACACCTGGGATTTTGACCACTTGTGATAGGAAAATTGTCCACTGAAGCAAGCATTACACATTTAATTACATCATGCTTCTGCTGTGTTTATTTTCATATACATTTTTGAATATATGGTCTGCTGGGACAATTTTTTGGATGAACGGGAGAGGAGACACTGAAGAAAAGAACTACGAATAGCATCTGCATTTCACTGTGCTCCTACAGCCTAGCTTAACTGTAGCAAAGCTGTGTGATTCTGCTCCTACAGCCTAGCTTAACTACAACAGAGATGTGATTCTGCTCCTACCGCCTAGCTTAACTACAACAGAGATGTGATTCTGCTCAATCAGCCTAGCTTAACTACAACAGAGATGTGATTCTGCTCCTACCGCCTAGCTTAACTACAACAGAGATGTGATTCTGCTCAATCAGCCTAGCTTAACTACAACAGAGATGTGATTCTGCTCCTACCGCCTAGCTTAACTACAACAGAGATGTGATTCTGCTCCTACCGCCTAGCTTAACTACAACAGAGATGTGATTCTGCTCAATCAGCCTAGCTTAACTACAACAGAGATGTGATTCTGCTCCTACCGCCTAGCTTAACTACAACAGAGATGTGATTCTGCTCAATCAGCCTAGCTTAACTACAACAGAGATGTGATTCTGCTCCTACCGCCTAGCTTAACTACAACAGAGATGTGATTCTGCTCCTACCGCCTAGCTTAACTACAACAGAGATGTGATTCTGCTCCTACAGCCTAGCTTAACTACAACAGAGATGTGATTCTGCTCAATCAGCCTAGCTTAACTACAACAGAGATGTGATTCTGCTCAATCAGCCTAGCTAAGCTACAGCAGAGATGTGATTCTGCTCCTACCGCCTAGCTTAACTACAACAGAGATGTGATTCTGCTCCTACCGCCTAGCTTAACTACAACAGAGATGTGATTCTGCTCAATCAGCCTAGCTTAACTACAACAGAGATGTGATTCTGCTCCTACCGCCTAGCTTAGCTACAACAGAGAAATGTGATTCTCTGACATACAGGCAGTACTTTGTGTCAGGGACACATCCTTAAGCATTACCATTCACACTATAGAAGTGTGTACTGATCCATCCCAGACCCCCTCAAAGTGATTCGAGTTATTGGATTGCAATGTGTTCACAATGCATTGTACCCCTTTCCTGGCCACTTATGCAGTCACTAAGGTTGAGTATTAAAACCAGGTGTGAACATGGCTGCTACTCATTTGGCTTCCATTTTTATTTTTTCCTTCGTCTGCCACCAGACCTGAGCAGAGACTACACTGTACACATGGTGTTTACCTCGCTGTGCAATGCCTTTAAACATTATACATGCTGATTAAAATGTAATAAAATCACCCCAGAACACTAAACTTGCCCAAAACACTACTTGCATATTACACAGAACACTAGCTTCATATTGCCCACTCATACATAAATTAATAATATCTGAATTCAGAAAAACCATTGTGAAGGGATGAGCAATATTTATTGCTGTGGACTCCAGTAACAGGAAGAAATCAGGTGTGGCCCATTCTTTGTCTAGCCAAGGTTCGATAACAAAAATATAAATTCTGAGATAAAAACAGCTGCTTGCAAATAACAATGGCACATCTGTTTTCCCTAAATGTCAATAAATGGATGAAAAAGGGATGTTTTAGGTATTTTAACCCGATAACTGCATGGAACGCTAACTCAGTGCTCACTGACTGTTGGTCCCACCCGCTACACAAGGCTGTACAGTTTACATAAGAAATCCACATGCCTGCTCATGCAGCCTGCAAAGAGGAGATGAAGACTGGGCCATCTGACTTGGTGAGCCAACACCAAGGTGGACCAATGTCAGTATATTCAGTACTGACATTTCAGTATATATCAATGTATGCCTGTATGTGTCCCATGCTTGTCATGTAAAACTATCAGTTTGTGCTCCTAGACCAAAAGAGGTATTTTTAAAATAATTTATTTATCTTCTTTCCTTGTCCTATATTCATTTATGTTTAATGTTATTGTAATGTTGTCATGCATCTCTCTTTGCTTTTCTTTTAACATTAAAGCATGATCAAAACATTACGTTGGCAGGGAAATGTTTTTGACATGTTGCTGGCGCAAGTTTTGGGATTCATTACTGTGTCAGCAGACAACAGCAGTTAGAACTGTTTGGCCATCCATTCTGTCTGGTGACACTGTGCAGTATTTTTACATGCTATACCAGCACGGCATATAACAATATAAGAATTTACATATATTAAATCTATTTATTTATAACACTGGCACCATTTTTCAGTTAAAAGCATTGCATGTAAGAAGCAAGTGTCTTTAAATTCAGAAGGTCTTGCTACTGGGGCCGAATGCTTCTTTTGAGATCTCGCCTGCCATCACCATAGGGTCTGAAATTGTATTAAAGTAGGTGGACATCATCTGAATGAAGTTGGAGTTGCCTCTCACCTGATCTTGGTATAAAAATTTAAAAGCATAAACAGGCTCCTAACACTTCTTGAATATGATAGTGGCTGGTTATCATGACAGATAACCATTTTCCATTTACATAGACACTTACTGAGACACTTTCGTTAGCTGATGCAGAGAAGCTGGTCCATGCCTTTTTCTCGTCGAGATTGGACTACTGTAATGGTCTTCTAATTGGATGCTCTAAACAGTCCATAAAGAAGCTACAACTTGTACAAAATGCTGCAGCTAGAATCCTAACCAAGTGTAAAAAATTTGATCATCTTAGTCCCACTCTCATGGCATTACACTGGCTTCCGAGTGAATATCGAATTGAATTTAAAATTCTTCTGTTAACCTATAAGGTGTTAAATGGTCTTGCCCCACAAGGTCTGAGTGAACTCATTGCTTACTACAACCCATCTCACCCTTTGCGCTCCCAAAATGCTGGATTTCTCGTAGTCTAAAAAATTTGTAAGACTACAGCCGGAGGCAGAGCTTTCTCCTTTAAAGCCCCTCAATTATGGAATAGCCTTCCAGCTCCAATCCGAGATTCTGACTCAGTTTCAATCTTTAAATCTAGACTTAAGACTCACCTATTTAATCAAGCCTTCAGTTAATATTCCCCTTGTAAGGTGTGGGGCTTGGGGGGCCCCAGACATTGAGATTTCTGGTAATCTGAGATGTTGATGCTATCATCCAGCTGTGTCATGGCATCACTCTAGTTGTGATAATGATTTGACTAGAAAGCAATGTCTCAGTGAGTATTGTCCATCTTTTTGCATGCTTCTACCTAAGACGATTGCATGCAAGCACCTACAAGCACCTAGGATATGGTCTGGCTTGCCGGTGGATGTGCCATTGCCGCAAGAGGACGTGCTGAAGCTAGCTCCTACCTGAGGCTCACCATCGGCACTGAAGGGACTGTGACTACTTGGCCGAGGAGCAAGAACCTTAACTATAACTGTGGAACCATCTTTTGTCCACAAATATGGACTTGTGCTAACGGGCCGCCCAATGGAGGATGGTCCCCCCATGGTATCCCCAATCATAGGGAGTTTTTCCTTGCCACTGTCGCCTTTGGCTTGCTCATTAGGGATCTGGACCCATACGATTGTAGAGCTGCTTTGTGGCAACATGTGTTGTATAAAGCGCTATATAAATAAATTTGACTTTGACAGATAGAAGTCACTAGCAGCAGAGGTGCTAGTTGTAGTAGAATATGCAGTTATACTAGTTACTATCTGTATGGATGGGTTCCATCTTGAGACTTGGTCAAGTTGGAACCCTTGATAGAATAAGGTTAAACAATAAATGTTTAAAACTTGATTATAACGTACCATGATATGATGTAAACCTTGGTTCAACACCAATAACCAACAAAGAAGGTTTAAAGAAAGTATCTACCAATGTAATGCTATTAGTAGGTACAGCTAATGTGAGCTACCTAAAACATCTCTGGCAGGAGCTTTGGCAAACGAACAGGGAAAAGAAAACAGCCCAGTCTAGCCATTGTCATTCATTCCACCCTCCTTAGCATGTTCTACGCTGTAGGCGTTGTTTGATCCACTGCAGGCCACTCCGGACCTCCTTGATATTGTCATCCTGGGCTTGGCACTGCCTGGATATGATATCGCAGTCATTTGCCTGCTCTGAGGTGATCCTGTACTGAGGTTACTCAAGTACTGAGGTTGCTTAGGGTTTTTTTTTAATGAATGGAGCATGTGTGAATAGGAAATTGTCCACAATAACAGCATCTCTCAGAGCAGTGTGTGAAGCAGGGGAACTGGGATAAAGTGCAACATCATCTGCACACACCTGCAGCCAAACACACAAACCTATATGCCATCACCAATAAATACAAAAGGGCCACTAAAACCAATAAATACAAAAGGAAGGAATGGCAATGAAAGCATATGCTATTGATGTCCTTAAAGTCATTATTCTTGCACAATATTCACACAAGTCCAATGAAACAGTGATTACTTGAGAACCAGTTAGATTGGACCAACATCATAGCAAGGTGATGTAGCTACAGCGCAGACAGGTGCTGTCTCAACGCAATGGAGCTATTTGTTTCTAAACACAAGGAAAGAGATTGTGTTGAGTGTTCTGAAACAACACCATTGTAATTAAACACTCTCCCAAACAGCCCATCAAAGTGACTTAGTGTCTGGCAGATATCTATATCACACTATTAACGTTCAAATGTGAAAAAGTGCTTCTAACAAGGTGCTCCAAACCTAAAGGAAGAGACCTGGTGCCGCAGCTGGACAGGACCTACCTTGACCTCTGGGCTGGTGAAGACCTCAACGTCCACCATGCAGGCAATGAGGGTGGAGATGTCATACTCCATGCTCTCACCGGGCACGCTGGCTGACGGTGCTTCGCTGGGCAACCGTTCTCCCTGACCGTGTGCGTGTGAGAGCACAGGGGCTGGTTGTATGTCCTGAGGAGCCTGCTATATATTTTAAGGATATTTGAGTCTATGAGAGAGGGCTTGTATGTGTGTCTCTCTCTGCTGAGCTCTAAGAGTGGAGTCAAGCAGAGACTAGCGTGTGCGCCTCTCCCCCCTTCGTTCACTCAACAAGATGACATCACTGCCCTCCTCACACACACACACACACACACACACACACACACACACACACACACACACACACACACACACACACACACACACACACACACACACATACATGCAACCAGTGTAAACTGAGCAATTTTCCACAGCCCCTTAATTTAGTGTTCTACTGTTTCCTTCTTTTCTAATTTAATCTCATATAAAGGCTGCATCATTCTTTCAGTCTTAGCAACCACAGACTGCAGCACTGCCCCAAAAGATGACATGGCAAAAGTCTTTCTTTTTCAGTGTATTTGGAATCAGTTTTGTTTTTGTTTTGTTGAAGGAGCAGGAGGGGTATGCGTGGACTGACGAAAACGAAAAGCAGCTAAAGGGCCGTGAGTGACTCAGCACTGCAGATGTTAGGCTCCAGAGAGGGGAAGAGAGAGAGGAGAAAGAGGAGAGAGAGAGAAAAGGGAGAGACAGAGTAGAAAGAGGAGAGAGAGGGAAGAGAGGAGAGGAAACAAGCAATATGTGCTATTCATTAGAAGTCTAAGACACGATGACATGATCTACTAGTTCAAAGACAAAAACCATTCATACAAAGAGCTGCAGATAATGAAATTCAAGATCCATTCTAGTATTCTAATAACTCTAATCTGACATATACAGGTGCTGGTCATAAAAACTTGATTTATTTCAGTAATTCAATTCGAAAAGTGAAACTTGTATATTGTACTCATTAATTACACAGAGACTGATATATTTCAAGTGTTTATTTCTTTTAATTTGATGATTAGAACTGACAACTAATGACAACCCCAAATTATGTACCTCAGAAAATTTGAATATTGTGAAAAGGTGCAATATTAAAGACACCTGTTGCCACACTCTAAACAGCTAATTAACTCAAAACGCCTGCAAATGCCTCTCAGTCTAGTTCTGTAGGCTACACAATCATGGAGAAGACTGCTGTCTTGACAATTGTCCAAAAGACGAACATTGACACCTACACAAGCAGAGCAAGACACAAAAGGTCATTGCTAAAGAGGCTGGTTGTTCACAGAGCTCTGTGTCCAAGCACATTAACAGAGAGGCGAAGGGAAGGAAAAGATGTGGTAGAAAAAAGTGTACAAGGGATACAATAGGGATAACCGCACCCTGGAGAGGATTGGTAAACAAAACCCATTCAACAGTGTGGGGGAGATTCAGCCAACAATGCTCAAATCAGCAACAGCAACTGAAAAATAATATCTGAATTTTAATATGTGGTGGTTGACCACAAAGTAAACGGTAAATGCAAAGGAAAAGGTGGAAGGCACGTCATCACTAGAGGCCACATGACTGTGCCACAACATATTATTCCAGCGCTTGCTGTGTGTCGAGAGCATCTTAAATCACATTGTCCTTCCCCAGTGGAAAGTCCTCTGCCTTTGTGTGAGGAGTCAATGAATGGCCCACCTAAGCTAGAGTGACATCACGGCAACCTCAAGAAGCAGGAGGCCTCGTTATGTAAGCCTGCCCGCTGATGCATGTCAGACTGGCCCACGGGTAGACGAATGGAACAGACGTTACAGTAATGGACCAATATTGTGCCTGCAGCATCTACTTGCGTTTGTTGCTAGAGAGTACAGAAACTGCAAGTGCATCTCTGAAGATATCGGGGTGACCTGGAGGTGGAACTTACATGACACCATAGCTTATATTAAAATGTTGCGGGTAGACATAAGTGGGTGATTAAAAAAGCAACGATAACTCATGCTTATGAGACTAACTCTTGATATGCCTCCTAACAGGTTATTTGCATGGTCCCGAGGTGTGTTGTTCCACCTGCCCAATTGGAGGTGGCAAACACATTCTAGTGGTACAAGTATGCCTGCTGCTTGGTTGTCTATATAATGGGAATCACTTCCTAAAGCATAAAAAGTGGCTTTTTTACATTGCTGGAAAATGATCTTGTTGTTCTTCAGGCCAGTGGGAAGCACATGAGATGGGTTCAGGTGATCTCTAGACACACCACATGACAAACTGTATGACTGATAGTCATGCTGTCACCTTCTAGTCAAAAGGACAAGTCACCCACACAAATACACACAAACAAACCCAAACACACACATGCACACACCCAAACACACATACGTGTGCACCCATATACACACGTGCACACAAACACACACATACGTGCGTGCGCACACAAAAGGCCACCGACACACATAGGGTTTAATGTTACAGAAATTATGGAAAAATACCATAGAGATTGTCAACAAATAATAGTTACACACAAACTCGGGAAGACCGCTTTGCCGTGTGATCATCGGATTGATCTGAAGGGAAGCAGGCTGCCAGGTTTCTTATTTCCTCACGGTCCACCTTTAATTGGATAAAGTCATTACTGTACCTGGGCTCACTCTACATGCAGGCTCACTCTACTCACTCACTTGTTTTGTCCAGGTTTAATTAATTATTTTAGGCTGAGACAACATAAGTGTTATAACAGAGCAAAACCAATACTACATGAGACAGAATCACAAAGACAAGGAGGCACTGGGATAACAGAAAATGGCACACAGCAAAGTGAAAGAAAGAAGGAAGTGCAGTGAATGCAATTCAGTGGTGGAGAGATGCACGGCGGCATCAGGAAGTGCTTGGCTGATTAATGGCAGCCCCGATCAAAGGCTGGTGTTGACATCAGACCGGCAACAGAAGGGGAAAGGGGGGGGGGGGGTGTTGGGGTGGGGAGGGGGGTAGAGGCAGCGAGAAAGAAAGAGCGGCACTTGAGACAGGTCAGAGACGCGAGAACCTCACCAGCCTCCCAGATACACAAACATGACTGCTTTTTAGCCCCTCATTCACATGCACTCTCAGAAATAAACACATTATATATATCTTTGTACAAACTGAGGCTGTTGCTTGGTGCAATTTGTGCTACTTGTGCACTAGCCCTTTGTAGTCAGTTTTTCAACATAGATGTTGTTCTTAGTCTTAGGTGATGAAGATTTAAATGACATCGTGTAAACAGCACATGGCAGACATTATTGGTTGCCTAAACCTGTTTCAGCTAAATGCCAACAACCATGACTTACCATATCAGAACCAATGCTGTATTAACATCTCATGGGTTTACTGTGGTCAGGGAACTTGGACCCTGGAGGGCAACTGTTGGTCTGTTTGTGCCAGCATACAGCAAACATAATTGTGCCATTACACAGCACATGTGCAAGTGCACTTCATTTAGTATGCGTAACCTCCTGATAAACTGCTATAAAATTCGTAAACCTTCACCTGGAGACTCCTTCTAATTTTTAAATGGTAGAGAATGCCTAAACAGGTCTGCGTTTTGTCATAAATCAGACATTTTTGGATTATACCACACATAATTACAACAAAATCATGGTGATGGTTCCTCTCTATCACCATCTCAGTTAAGCAATAAATAAAATATGTCCCTAACTATGACCATTTGTTCGGAGGGTGCAAATCGGACTAAAACTAAGAGAAGCAGTGACAGTTATTTTGAATGTCTCTCACCCTTCCCCTCCTTCCTACACACACATACATACATCTCTCTCACACACACTCCACACACACACACATACATCTCTCATACCCACTACACACACACACACACACACACACACACACACACCTCCATACCTAAAGAGGTGTTGTCATACAGACAACACTACACACCACACAACATATACACCATACACACTACACACCTTCATACACACCACGTACATTCCCACACACCATAACACACACTAGACTCTACACATTACACTCTAATCCTCTCACAACCAGCAGCTCAAATCTTGGCCCAGGCAGAGCATTGCCCTTATACTCCCTCACTTAGGGGTATTAGCCATAACCTTAGTTAGAACAGGGCATACCTGTTCAAGCCCTCTCATATTTCCTTCAGGAAATGCAAATCTAGTTTTATTTTATAATCCAATCAGGTGGAGTAGCAATAATTGGAATACCAATAATTGTCACTGTGTATTCTCCCACTCTGCATATACTTTCACATCATGTTCTTTGCAGGTGGCCAGTGTGAAGGTCATTGTGCTTTATGAGACTGTTAACCACATACTGAGAGACCTCATTAGCATTTGGCCCACTGGTGCTCACAGCCTTCTCTAGCCTCCTATGACCAACATTAGCATATTCCAGAAGTGTAGTTACTGTGTCCAGTTTATATTCATATCTTACCAACTAGCCTGAGTAACGAGGAGAGATAATCTGATGCGTCTTATCGTATTTAGGTATTATTTTATGATTTACAACTATGTTGTTATCCACAATGTAATGGCTCACAGTGATTCTCACTGAAGTGCAGGAACTCTTAGTGTGCAGGAAGCTGGACTAATGAGTGAAGCACATTTTGTGTATCATTTCTGCTTCAGCAGGGGATCATAATCAGTTTCTTTTTTATAATGTGGTAGTGTTTTACCTCCTAACTTCATAAATGACCATGATCATTTACTGAAATCTGAATCTGGTGTATTTTAGGTAGAACACTGAATTAGAACAGAGTAAAAGAAAGCACCACAGCAGGTGCACATATAGATTTAGTATAAAACCAGTAAAGAGCAGTCGCTCCACACAGAGCTAATGTATCTGAATAATCTAAGGGGGTTTGAATGACTACAAGCACCAACTGTTAAAGTCAGTCTGTCAAATGTTCTCACAGCAGATCAAGGTACTTGACCTATAGTTACCTGAATGCCCATTAACTGAATCCCTGCAAATGTTGCACACTCCTGGTAGACCTGTTCCGGGACTACAACTCACTTTCTGGCCTATGCAAAGAGGTTCATTTCAAAACAACTACTGCAAGACTGGCCACTTGATTGAAAGAAAAAAAAAAACGCCATTCCATTCCAACTCAGGGGGGCAGAGGCAGAGATCGCTCACATGTGAAAAGAGTTGCACTTTTAGTGCTCCATTTATATCCCAGGTGCCTCTTGTGTGCCATCTGGGCTTCCATCTATGCACCACCCTCAAGTAATGGATGTCACTTACAACAACAATCCTTATGATGACGCCACACATCAAAAAACACTGTCCACTGTCTGTGCAATTCTTCTGAGCTGGTGAAATGGACGTTCGGTAATAAATGAAGCTATGGAGTAAGGCATACAGAATGCAAAAATGGAGCAAGACATACAGAAAGGGTGGTCTGTGTGGTCTGTGCTAGTGGATTTCATCATGAGATACAGGGACCAGTGGAAAGGAGTGCTCAACCCTTTTCCAAAAGCCTCAGTAATGACTCCAGCAGGTGACCAGATGCTCAGTTTGAAATCTGGGTACCTTGGCTACACCCAGAAGGATGACAGCCATGTTTTCATTTATTCATTTCTGCTTATTTCCTTTCCCCCCTACAAACTTACCAAGGCTATTTATTTTTTATACCTTCCTGTATTCAAAAAGCCCAATAAAATCTATTTGGCTATTTTTATTCTGACCCCTTGGCTAACACCATTTAAACCACCCAGGCTTGGTATTTGTCAGGCTCAGCTATTGGGGCTTTAATATGTCTGCCATTAGCTTAGTTATTGGCCAGGTTGCCAGTTATTACTAACTTATTATGTATAAAATATATACCTACAAAATAAAGAAAATCAATGAAGTCTTAATAAGGCATATTCATAGCTGTGGGATCTTCCATAGCGATAGTTGTTAATTTAGATCTGTTGTCTACAGGAATGCATTTCCTCTGACCAACATGGTCAATGCATTATTCAACGTCCACGCTTGTGATTCAGCCCTGAATGCCTCAATGTCCATTAGGCTGGTTTAAATGAATTTTAGGATCACTGCTCAGGAGTCTCCCCTTGGTGGGTGGGCTGCCCACCATGGTACCCAGGGTACATGGGTCAAAGTCATCAAATGAACCTCACAGGCCGTCACAAGCAGCGCAAAGCACTCCTGGGCTGGAGTGCCACTTGTGTCCTGGGTTACCACAGTAGACCAGCAAAGAAGGGGCTGCACGTGCTCTCTTTTCACTCTTGGTGCTGTTGCTCAGGGTTAAAACCACTTATTTTGGCACGAGAGACAATTTTGATGGGAGGTCATTTTAAATCGGATTTGGAGCTGGCACAGAGTACAGTTTTTGGTGAGGACTATAAGGCAGCAGAATTGGGTTTTTCAGAAGTGCATGCCAATACCAAGGGGTCAGACAGTAGTTATGTGCAGCATGTCAAGTCTTAGCAGAAAGAGATTAGAGATTAAGGCATCACGATTTGGAACACATTCCAGTGGCCACACTGTGGACACTGTCACGGTACTGAGGCCCCTGCCGGCCGCCTCCATCTGCAGCTGCAGTATTTCATTCTGTTGTTGTGTTGTGCTCGTCCCTCGGGTGGGTGGGACTCATTGTGTAACCCCACACCTGGGGGACATTTGTCTGTCTCTATATATATTGTGTCTTTGTACCAGTTGACTGCTGGTTATTGTATCCTTCATTTGGATTGTCACAGGTTTCCAGTTGGTGCACTTTATCCATTAAATCCCCCTTTTTCCCCTGAGGCTGGCGTGATCCTTCCTTTTTATTTTGCACTTCTCACCCATCAAAGACATGTAATAAAATAAAAAATATTCAGTCAGAAAATCTACCTCCTAAGCCCTTAAGACTGTGTGATAATATATTGAATGAAAAACAGCAACTTTATTGGTGAAAAATCTTTACTGTTTTTATATTTTATATTTATATATTTTACTGTATTTTTTTTTAAATCTGTTTTTAGAGCCAGAACATGAATAAATGCACTGACACTAAATGACTTTTGGACACGATTGAACTAATAATTAGGAGAAAGAGGCTTTTGTGTGCAGTTTCTCAACATCAAGGTTTATAAATAGAGTTGGTTCTCTGAAACATGTCAATACAATTTTAGGAGCAAACATGATGAACTAACAACACAAATAGAACTTTATGTAATGAACCAAAAATGGCACTTGGATATATTTGGATTAAACCCTTTCCTAATATAAATGCAATTCAGAGCTGGCAAATCGATTCATATCAGGGATTTGGCTTTCCACAAGAGATTATAAGGCACTTGTGTAAGATTCTATATTTATGAGTCAATATGTGACATCTTTGTGCTTCTTTATATTTGATCCCCAGCTAAATGGATTCGAATTGGGATTGAGGGGCCTTCATCACCCTCCTCATGTGCTGTGTAATTTCTAAGACAAATTACAGATATGCATAATAAATATCTGTTGGTCTGAGCCGGCCCCGTTGCACAAGGGAGATGCCCACACACACCCTACACCACTCCCTTGCACTCATTCACCCACCTGTCATTACATACCTGTCCCCTGTTGCTATTCTCCTATCTTCCTTATTAAAGCCCACAGGTCCAGTGCTGCACATTGTGAAGAATGCTGCGAGGTTGGAGCTCTTTACTCCTGCCATTCCGCCAGGTCAGTGTCCCGTGACAAGGGGCTCTTTGGTTGATGGATTTTGACTCCATAAATTGTTCCAGGTCAGATGTTTTAAATGCACTTTGTCAGATCTCAATACATATTTACCTAATAATAGAAATGTAATGAACAAACAATACTATAAGTAAATAAATATAATTCAGAACTATAAAACCGTTGAGAGAGGAGAGGTGAGCCTTCTGGCAAACACGGTCATCTCAAATAGGTTCTTAGATACAGAACATACTATGTTTTTGAACAGACTCAAAATCATCTGGGAGCCATTTTTTTATTAGGTGGTGGCCTATATGTTCACTGAATTGCAGTTTAATAACAAGTGCACACGACACATGTTGTGTGCATCAAGTCCTCTCTCTGTTCCATAGCTGTGGTGGCACCAACCCAAATTTTCTGAAATATATGCTGAATAGCATTTATACACACAAACACAAACACAAACATCCCTACGCACACCCACATGTGTGCACATACATCTGATACTGCTGGAAAGATCCTACAAATTATCCCTATCTCCAAGAACAGCACAGACAACACACTATGCAACACATACACACAAATTCTCTCCCTTGGCCTGTGTACGAGTTTGATCTCTCACACACCGGCGATGGTGTTTGATGGGCTGATGACAGTCAGGCAATGGCGTTACTGGTTGGCCATGTGCTTGGCAAGCTGAAATCTTCACTCTGATGTCACAGTTGTACTGCAAGTTCTGTAAGTAATCAAGGTCATGCACATGACCTCACCAACAGTACTGCTTCCATTAAATGCTACCTGATCAGCAGAACAAGGCAACGATAACAGTCTTAAGCTGTTCCTATGAAAGACCCTTCACATGGCTCTGAGAAACAAAGACTGGCCCTTACTGAGAACTATTTACTTTTCTGGGGCTTGTCCAGGATTGTGATCTGGTCCAGGCTATTTTAGCAGTACTGTGACCAGTCATCACTCCCACTTATTTGGAGAGAAAATGAACTCTGAGACATGACAAACAAACCAGCTCGAAGTTCCAACTGAGGATACACCAAAGAAGAATCCACAGGAGCTCCTGACCAACACACGAGCTTATGATGGAATGATATGATTTTAATGATGATGAGCATATGGACAGAACTTCAAGCGAAAACAAGTCTGGTGCTTGAATGATTATACAAAACGATTAATTTGTTAGTTGGATTATTTCTCCATTTTGATACACATAATAATGTTTTTAATGTAAATATATAAAAATAACACTTATTGCATTCTTTTCACTGCTTGCATTGTACACACAAATGTAACAGAGGCACGAATGGATTTTCCTTGAAGGGAAGCAAAGCTACTGTAGTACTAATATTTGGAGACACTGCAATCAATGAACAAACTTTTCAGTCACATTTGGAGAACCAAAAACACAGAGAATCGCCCACATCACCAAACATATGAGATATAATGCTGAGTCATACATCAGCCAAAACAGTAAACGTCAATGAAAAGAAACATCACCTAATAGGTAAACAAAAATGTCACAGAAAAAATTAGGTGACTCGAGGCTGTATTGGAGTAAAGAGGAAGTCAAAACCAGCAGGAGCTTAATGCACGTTAAAAACATTACAGAACATTTAATGTACAGTTGCTACCATTGTGTATTACCCAATGAAAATACTTTTAGGTGACACTTGCATACTTTCAATACAAAGATATGGTCCAACCTGGAGTTCAGACTAGAAGTACAGCTGACTCATTTATTAAACAGCAACAGCTCATCGTTTTGTCTTAAGTACGCATGGTAGCTAATTAAGGGTGCAATATGTCCTCTCGTGTGTGATAAGTTCAGACAGCAAATAACCAAAAATTCATGACAATGCAATGCAGTTATCATCGGTGCTTTGCAAAGCTAGTCTGGTTGAACAAGTTTTTTTTGAGATTATGAGATTTGTGGACTAAATCAGGAAACCCTGAAGTAGACAGACACTCCACAACTTTGCATACATTTTTGCCCCTCAACTGGCACTTGTGACACTGAAAAACTACTAATTACTAATTACACACACAGTCAACACGAGCAATCTGACATTTCTCAAAGGCAAAAGGGCAGTTCCAATTGGCAGGATGTGTAACCTCTCCAGCCTCTGACCCCTCTAGCACAGAGTTTACAAACAGTATGTGCAGTGCTTGGACATTTTGTACATCAAAGTAGTGAACCAAAAGATGACACTGTCTGCTACACCATATTAATGAATTCTTAAAACTATTTACACTGTAATTACGCATGCTTTTAGGTACAGAAATGTGGGTCTTATATTACAAACAATCATTATTCTAACATATTGGATTAGATTAGAAAAATACAGTACCATAGAACAATATGTAGGTATCAGTGAGCCTCAGACTTGACCAGCAAGAGGAGCACTACTTGGCAACAAAGGAGAAATAAGCCTGTAAGATCACTGTGCAGACTGCTCTCTGTTCTGTACAATCTTGGTGAGCATTGGCATACAACAGTCATGTAACAAGTTGAACTCAGAGATACAACGCAGGACTGCAGCCCTCAGACTAGTGTGCACATGCGGGCAGAGAGTGCAGTTGTCATTCTTATGGTGAAGCACTCTGGCAAGGCCTTGGATTTGTATCGCAACAAACCAAACAAAAGAGTGTTTAGAGAAAAAAAATGACCATTCACTGCCTCAGGCCAGAGGCACCATTTTGTCCCCAGCGATGAGGACAGCAGAAGCCTGTCAGATAGAAGGAAAGAGGAAGGGATTCTCCCCCAACCCCATCACCAACACAGAGAGACAAAGCAGTGAGTAAACCCTTGAGTAAACCACAGATGAAATACCATACTAAACCCCAGAGTAAAACCTAGAGTAAACCACAGATGAAACACTATACTAAACCCCAGAGTAAAACCTAGAGTAAACCACAGATGAAACACCATACTAAACCTGAGCGTAAACCCTAGAGTAAACCCCAGATTTAATCACCAGACTAAACCTGGTGGTGTCCTGAGCTGATTCTGCAGTGGGTGAGGAGACCAAAGCAGGTCCGGAGATTAAAGTAGGATTTGGTCCTTTGCTGCACAGGTATTGTGCCATAAATACGAGAATTCCCCACAAGAAATCAGGAGCCTTGAGCGTGATTGTAGCCACAGAAAATGCATGAAACAGCATGTTCTGACTTGCACCGAAAATTGGTTTACGACGCAATGTAGGAACGGATCAACGTCACGTCGTAAGTCGTGGACCCCCTGTATATATATATATACACACACACACACACACACACACACACACACACACACACATAGATCATGCACACACAAAACAATCTTGTTAAGAACAGCTGCTTTCAACTGACCAGTGGATGTTTTAACAGTAATGTATGACAATGGCTCTAAAGTTAAACAATGTAGAGCTTTTTCCACTTTACAACATCTGTGTTACAATATTAGATGTCTGTTGAAAGGTCTGCATTAGTTTTTTTGTCTGCATTAGCTATGTACTTGACACTGTGAAATATTTTTAACCTATGGTTGTTCCTGTGAGGAAAGTACATTATACTTCTGAAAAACCTGTAAGATTTTTTTAAGAGTAGTTTCTTTACAGAAGTTCCAGCTGATTGTCCAGTGGGCCTAAAGATGAATCAGAGCATTCGGGTGATTCAACACAGGTGAATCATTTTGGTCAAAAACATGTCAGTCGTTAATCATGTCACATCAAGTGTTCACCAGGGTGTTTGAACATTTGAAAGGCACGCAGCGGCTACAATAACTCGACATTTTTGTCTAAACTATGAAGCCATGTTTTCTAAATAGAACTGTTTTCTAAATAGTCATTTTGACAATGTGTAATTATGATCCATTATGATCCATTATGATATGTGAATATGCCAATAACTTTATTTTTTTTAAAAAGGCTTCTCTCTCTGTAAACACTCCTGAAGATGCTGCAGCAGGTGACAGAGAGCAAAGCTGTGAAGAAAACAAGCCTGCCATCTAGTGCTGCTTCACAGAACGTAATCTTCAATTATTGTAGTAATGTTAGGAATAAGGGAAGACTTGGTGTGAAGGGTAGTGCCCGGACTTTGCCTGCATGATCTGAAGGGAACCACAGAAGCAGATCTGGGATCAGCTTTGTCTTCAAGTTTCTCAACTAGACTATGCAGAGGTTTGTAATTATAAACATAGGCAGATGACACCAGAGGATCAAAATCAATAAGCTTTAAAAAGAGGTGCTGTAAGGCTGTGCTATTTACAGTCTATTTACAGTATTATAGAGAAAGTACAGGTCATGTACCGGTAAGGGCGCTGCCATCAACATTTATCCCAAAATTACAATTACCTGTCATCCTGCATTTAAGACAGTAAAGATGAATAAAAAATATATTTTTCCCATAAAACTAGCTACTAAATCTTGTGTAGTGACATTAAATATTATATATTAATATTAAAGACCCAAGAAGACATCTGTTAAATGATGGCACAGATACAAGTATATAAACACCCCCCCCCCCCCCCCCAACCCCGTAGTGCGCATGCATGTATACACACACACACACACACACACACACACACACACACACACACACACACACACATACACATGCCTGGTTGAGGTGATTATGTAAGAATCAGCCCCAGGCTACTGGGACACTCCGTAGATATTTCCATCAGTTTTCCACTCCAACAGAGGAAACATCCAGCTCAGATTTTCCCCTGATAAACACACACACACACACACACACACACACACACACACACACACACACACACACACACACACACACACACACACACACACACACACACACACAGATACACATGCGCACACTCATACACACACAAAAGAGTGGTCTTGTGGATAGGCACCACTGCAAAAATACAGGCTATTCAAACTTATATTTGGTCTCAGATAAAAGGTAATAATATCTGATTAATGGCAATCTAGACATAATTGTTTCCTAAGAACTAAATGCCAGACTAGTGTTTAGAGGAACCAGTAAACCTCAGCTTATTTTTCCAAGTCCAAGTTAAGACTTGTCCGATGCCTGGAAATGGAGTATGTAACCAAAAATCCATCTCTATAGGTCATTACACACTGCAGTTCATTTACTAACTACAACAAAAACAACAAGCTACACCTGTACTTTTTGGGTACACACACTACTTAAAAGTATTTGCTTTGTACTGCCTGAAGGTGCATTCCTGTTAAGATGTTCATATGGTATTTATTAAATGTATCAAATGCACTGCTGATGAGCTCATTTGCACCACACTAGTGTTTGCATATCTTTGTTTATACCCATTATAAAAGGATTGAATTATATATAATAAGTGAAATTGGTTAAATGAATATTAATAAAAATGAAATGAAAACATATATATTTCTATATGTTACATCACAATTTGCATCCATGTAACACAACTGTATCTGTATACCAGAATGTGAAACTGTTCTGGTATGTCTCACACTCCACCTATAAAAAAGTCCAGGACAGAAATGGTAGCTTGGTGGTATTGCCACAGGATTGATCATTGACATTGAATGTCTTAGCTTGGACATTGTCATTGTTCGAGATCACCTTTTCCTGCTGCAGTTCTCAAGGCCGGTCTGGAAGTGGCAACTATTCCTGACTGAGGCTTGAAGACTGCACTGACATGCATTTAATGTGACTACCACACAGAAACATACACTTATAAACTGCATGACATACTGTATGAGTTATGAGTGGTGTGACTCTGGTTTAAGCATTGTACTCTGAGGTTAGCTGATGGCCAATAGGATATTTTATGTCTCATGAAAGACCTGGCTTGGACACTTAGTAACTTTAATATACTTTATGAAACGTTTATGTCTGCATATTTACGTGCCATCTTGTAAAGTCAGTTGACATTGGTATCCACACTGTTTGACAGGGAAATGTTAACTGAACCCTCTATATGACACGAGGCACATGCTATTGAAGGAAGATACTTGCCAAAGGTTTCCCTTTTACATCTAATAATTAAAAATTAGCCCAGGTTAGAGGACTTACATTACCTTTAGTGGATATTTTTGGCTTATACAGTTTTTTTTTTCCAGTTTCTCATATGTTAAGCCCTTAATCATACCCCTAACTGTGGATTGGTAACAATATCTGATGTGACTAGGAAAAAAAAATACTAGTGAGCAAATTATTTAAAAAATAAATCTAAACATGCATAAGATTAACTACAAATTGAGATGTACAAAAGGTTGTGATGTTATAAATGCTTTTGACCTATACTATACTGTTCAAAATAATTATACAAGTGATATTTTTTTCTCAGATTTTCATAAATGGTCAATGCAAATGATGGTTAGTATAATTTTAAAGTCATAAACCATTAGAGCATAAATCAAATTTTACTGATCAAACCTCCTAATGATAACTGTTCTAAATACACTGTTCCAAATGATTACGCACAACAGAGCTTTAAAACATTTCATAGGCTGTAAAGAACTGCAAATGGCCATTTTCTGGCTTTGCAGCATTAAGTGGTCACATTTACTAAAATCAAAAGCTATTTCAATCAAAACACCTTAACAGGCCAAGTTAACATAGTTAACATAGGACCCCTTCTTTGATATCACCTTCACAATTCTTGCATCCATTGAACTTGAGTTCATCCATTGAGTTTCTGCTTGAATTTCTTTTCAGGATGTCAGAAAAGTACGGTGGCCCTGAAACCCATCAAGCTGCAAAAGAAAAAAAAAACATGCTGCAAATACGCAGCACAAAAAAGCAAATTAATCAAAATGACAATGTGTATGCTGCATTTTGGAAATGCATTGCAAATTCAAAAATTCTGCAAATCCAGTCAAAACAACAGAGGTGTTTCTGGACAAATTATTTTATGGGGCTTAAGTAGTAAAGCTCCATAATGTAGCTAGCTAGCTATTTATACAGAAATTAATTTGTGTTGCATTGCATTATTTATCAGCGTGTTTAAGCCTTAGCTTCTGTCTAAATACCTAGGTAGCTAACTACATTTAAAGAGCATTTAGCTTATCCGTGATATAAGCAGAAACTACCAAGTGAAAAGAAGATATATTTAAAGAGCATTTAGCTTACCCGTGATATAAGCAGCAACTACCAAGTGAAAGTAAGTGAATCAAGCTAAATGATGCAGTATGTCTCAAATATAGACTAAACTATTATATTATATTGATTAATATTATAATATCTGCAATATGTTAGTGAGGTATATACATTTAATGTGATCCCATACTAAACTTATTTCATACTCATCTTGATGCTTTATACAATTGTGCTAGTGAGCTATCTAACTAATTTGTGATCTTTCAAAGAAGGACACTAAATAAACTAAGACTTATTTATTGTAAAACGTGTCAAACGTGCAATTAGATTAGAAATACATTTTTGTGGTTTGTGAAAAATCATTCTACATTTCTAATAAACCCTTTATCAAATTCAAGTTCTCCATATTAAACAAAGTGCAAGCTACTATTAAACAGCCTCTTCAGCATAGTAAACAAACAAAAAAGAGGGCTCAAGTTGAACAGCCAGAGATGGAAACCTTGCCTCATTTGCTTTCCACCATTGCAGAGGATCTGCACTTTTGGGCACTTTTTTTTTATGTAAAATGGACACAAATTAAGTATTATATCGCGATCTATCGATCGCCGGTGGTTGGTGCCAGAGCGAACTAGTAACTCATTGAATCATAGATGTGGATCAGAGGTAAATAAATTAGATTTTTTTTTTCAGCGTGAGATATCGGAAGTGTGGCGTGAGAGCGTGTGAAAACGGTCAAATGCGTGTGTCTCACGCTCAGTGCGTTAGAGTTGGCAACCCTGTGAGAATCTCTTCCCTTACAGAATGACTAATAACATCTGCCTCATCCCCACTGTCGTTTAGGCTGGTTTCTTCAGAGTCTGATACAAGCAATGTATCCAGCAAAGTCACAGGTTTCTTCTCGATAACATCTACTGATGTTTGGGACTCTGTGGTATGAAGCAGCTGTTGATTCACAGTCTCTTCTCTTTGATTCCAATGCAAGGGCTTGCACTTTCACTTGCAGTCCCAGACATTCCCTAGTGATGGGCAAATGATACCGAAGTTTCAGAGCTTGTGTCAAGAAATCCAGGAAGTTGTTTATGAAGCATGTATTGAGGCTTGCTTTGTTTAGGGCGAGTGACGTCACTGATGACGTCTGAAGCCTCACTGGTTCAGGACGTGGTTTGAGTATCAGCGTTGTAGGGGTTTCATCTACTAATCCTTTAAAGTAGATGTAATTTGTTTTACCTTAATTATTCATCAGTCTCATTAATTTAGAATCAGTCTCGTATTGTAATCTCAGTTCTCCTATGGAGAACAAAGTAACTAAAATGCTTCAAACAGTAGAGCAGTGTGGCTGTATGTTAATGAGATCAGCTGGTTTATTCTAACGTTGTCAGAACAAAGGGTAATGGCACTAGCTTAAAAGTTTAGCATTAACTAAACATTATTGTGTTGTGTGAGCCTGGGGAAGACTATATCAGTTATCAATTAATCAGATAAAAAAGAGAGATGATTGCATGCACAGCAAAGAGAACTTTGTATGTAAAAATCTTGATGAAGACTATCTAAACCAGGAGTGGCCAACCTGCGGCTCACGAGCCGCATGCGGCTCTTTGCCTGGTTTCATGCGGCTCCCCAGCTGGTCCGCACTCTCACCTGCACTAACGATCTGTGTCGTGGCCCAGTTACATCATCAGCTCTGAGGCCGACACACTGCTACATCTTGGTGCTGCGCGGTTTGTTTACAAGCCTAGCAAGCCGCTAATACTTTTAAAACCGGCGTAGTGGAAAACACGCATTTGACTGGCTTCACAAGCTCACACGAGTTACTAATTTGCCAACTACTGGCGATCGATCGATCGCGATATAATACTTATTTTTTGCCTATTACACCCCCCCCCCCCCCCCTTTCCGGTCAACAATCTACACTCGCCACCCACCCCCCGCCAACAATTTACATGCCCATGTTTGCTCTTGGTCTCTGATGGGTTGGCCACCCCTGATCTAGTTGAACACAAACGCTGAGAAGGTTTTAGCTAAAACTTAGTTATGTCTGCAGTTCAAATAACTATGCCCAGCAGTTAAGACTCTCACGTGTTGAGGATTTTGCATGGTTTCATCGTCCTCTGAATTCTCCTGGAATTAGGAGGGAATTTCCACCACAAAGAAAGAGAGAGAGAGAGAGAGAAATAGGTCTAACCTCGGTGCAGGTGAGACCAGAGGGAGATTATGGCAGGCCGTTTTATCATAAAATGAGCTTCACCCCACTTACATTCCAGATATCTGTAACTACATTACAGATATCTGTATATTTAATTTAAGATATCTCTAATTATATTTTAACTAGGCAAAATGTCAATTTGAGATATCTCCAATTACATTCTGACTAGTATAAATTACGTCATATTCATCATTGATTTGTATGGAGGCTCAAGTTCAAGATATCTGCAATTAATTACTGACTATCTGAAATGTACATTTAAGATATCTACAATTAAATTATGACTAGTCAAAAAGTCAATTACAGATATCTCGTTTTTTGTTCTGACTAGTCATTATTCTAATTAAAGATATCTTAAACATACTCATTATTTAAGATATCTTAAAAATATTTTTAGATATTTGAAACTAAGATTTGACTAGTGCAAATTAAATATCAGATATCTTGAAAGTAAGTAATGACTAGGCAAAACAAAGTTAGGTATATCCAGAACTGTATTTTTGACTAGTCAAAAGTCATTTAAAGATATCTACAAATAAATTGCAGATATCTTGAACATTTTTTATCTAGACGTTTTTTTTTATTTCTGTTATCTTGAATAATTATTCTGACTAGTCGGAATGTGTTTGTAGATATCGTTAATAATCATTTTGTCTAGTCAATACGTCCCAGATTTACGTAGCATTTTGGCGCCAAGCTTGGCACTCTTTGTATTTGCTAATCTAGGGTGACCAGATTTGGGTTTCTGAAAAGGAGGACACATTTTTTGCCGGGGTCATCGGTGTATCGGTTTGATATGACACAAATGACATGGTGTCTGTGTAAAAATTGCATTTATTGAACAGCACAAAACAACATAGTACCTGCCGTACACATCAAGCACTCTGCCTCATACGGATCACGACCCTGGCGAAAGCACAGGAATTTTTTCTTTAACTCCTCCGTAAACGTTCACTTTCGTTTCGGCTTTGCCGCAGAACCGGCGGACACACGTGCTTTCGCTTGTAAACACTCGGGGGTAGACTGGCAGGCCCACGCTTTCTTCTTCACACACACACACACACACACACACACACACACACACACACACACACACACACACACACACACACACAATATAAAGTAGATAGATTTGAGGAGAAGTACGTGACTAATTTGCGCTACAGATAAACCTGGAATGAAGTGGAATGGAACGGAGTGGCAATTCTAATCACAATGACTATATGTATTATGTTTGAGGAAGTCGAACAAAATCCCGGACGATTTTGAAATTCCCCCCGGACATTTTTTAGGTCTCAAAAGTAGGACATGTCCGGGAAAAAGAGGACATCTGGTCACCCTAGCTAATCAGTGGTCTGTACGCGATGTCAGGACAGTCGAACTCGCATTCTCGTGTTTTTAATACGATTTTTAGTGCCGCATAATCCATACTGTTGAGATCTTTCAAGATTGTGCCATTTTTCACGACGCTGAAGTTGGTTACTTATTCGCAGTTTGAGATTCGTTTGGTTACTTATTCGGCGGCTGAAGTGGTTCCTTATTCAAAAAGGGTGTGTTCACGATGCGTGTTTACAGCCCGCTTTGTTTAAAAGCGATAGATTAAACAAACGAGCGTAGGAGCAAACATTTAAGAGGTTATTGTTTCCCATACTGATTTTGTGCATGTAGAAAAAAATAAAAATTTAATGAAAGCATTCCTTTTGTAAATGGTTTCTATTTCAAGTTGTTCCAATTGTACGCGATTTGTACATGATGATTGAATTCGCCAGCATTTCTAACGTAAGGAAACATATTCTTAGATTTGAAAACTAAAAATACAGAAATGCTGTTCTAGAACACAAATTAATCTGAAGAAGAAATACCAGCACACAACATGGCATATTGAGCAGTGGGCATATGTTAACGGATTTAAAGGGGCAGTTTCAGAGGCTTATTGAAGGCCTTATTGATGGTGGGCCAGAAAAAATAACAAATGCATTATGAAGAACAGGTCACTCTAAGAGGAACCTGATTTTAGCCTGATCCAACATCATTTAATACCTCAAATCTATCTGTAAACATGGCATATTGAGTAGTTAAGCACACAGAAAGCGCACTGAAATGATTCTTTTCAAGAACAGCTAACGCCATTTTAGCCACCCAAAATTCCGCAGGCAGCAGTTTCGACGACTCAGCGACATTGCAAAAGGGGCGTAATGCAAGCACTTCTTTAATTCAGATATCTAAAAATGTCATTTTGACTAGTCATAATTACGTTAGAGATATCTTGAATAAGAATTACGGATGTGTGACTCATAAAATGACGAATCCAGTGACGTCATTTTAGATATCTTAAAAGCCGGTTTGATCCGTCAAATTGAAATTGCAGATATCTTGAATTGTTCTTCTTACTAGGTAGAATGCAAATGTAGATATCTTGAATTGTTATTCCGGATAGTCAAATTGTAATTGTTACTAGTCAAAACTAATATTTAGATATCCAGAATGTAATTACAGATAATCAGACGAAGCCCATTATATGTTAAAATGGCCTGCCATAGGGAGATAGATGGCTGATCAGGGTATTTAAACACCTGGATTCCACATACTTTAGACACACCAAAGCAAGCTTGTTCAATGTATTGCCAGTGGTACATATACATATTTAAATATATATAAATGTATATACATTTAAATATTGCATTATTCTTTGTACCTTACATGTCATTTGCAATACATATTGGACACTTACATAAACTTTATTGGTGAGTACTATACTATTTTATGACAAAGTCTAACCTAATCGAATACCAGTAAGAAAAAGAGAAGGCCAAAGCTGAGGTCCAGAAAGTCCCTGCAGTGAGTTTTAACCATAGCACGAAAACCCTCGTCTTCTATCATTCATAGGGGTCTCATGTGTTTGACGGTCATGTTAAGGACACTTTCTATAAGAGCTGTTGTAAATTTTGGTGAGCAATCATTGCTTTGTAGGAATTAATTCACTTGGCTTCAAGGAGGTATCACACACTCAGGAGGTATCAGGAGAAAGATGGCGCCGATGTGTTTGGCTGCTCGTCTGTCTCTCTCATTTTTTTGTGTTCATAGTAATTTTGACCTGCGTTATTGATGAAACTAAGTCTCTGTTAGTGTATGATCGCCAAGCGTTACTGGATCTCAAACCTTCGGTCCAGGACGTGGTGTTGTTTGATGTTAGTGAGCAGCAAACCTTGCCCCCGCTTCTCTCGGAGATTCCGATTCACCTGCTTCGGGTTCCTGCGCTGCCTTCCAGGCGGATACGTCATCGTCGTCGCGGCAAGCGAGGCGGCTAGCTGGTGAAGCTGAAGTTTTACTTGGTGCACTCTTCCGCCTCTGCCCGACATGGATTACTCTTAGGATTTCATGTGCCTCGGCGATTCCTGGATCCTATTGATACCTGCCTTGTACCCGTGGTTGGTTTTGAATCCTCTCGGCCACGCCGCTCTTGCACTCTCCGGCTCAAAATGCGTCGAAAATGTCTCCGAAACCTGAGGCCGTTGGGCCGGGTTTCTCAACCTGTTGAGACCCTTGCTCCAGCTCCTGTCAGGATTGGCCTAGTAAACGCCAGGTCGCTGGTAAATAAAACTTTTATTCTCCGGGACTTTTTTAGCCTGCACAACCTGGACTTTATGTTCGTGACTGAGACATGGCTGAGTACTGGTGAGTACAGCGCCCTATCTGAGCTTTTACCACCTGATTGCTCCTGTTTTAACTCCCCCCGGGCTTCCGGTAGAGGGGGAAGGGGGGTGTTACAGCGATTGTATACAAACTGAACTATAAATGTAAGTGATGTACCTTACAGTCCGCATTCTCTAGTTTTGAGTATACATCATTCTAGATGAGACACGTTAACCCAGTGTTTTGTGCTGCTGTCTACCGGCCCCCTTGTCTACCGGCCATATTAAACCATCAGGTTCCCCCCATGATCCTGTCCCTCCACGTTTTTTTAAAGAAATTTTTATCAGCATAAGGGAACCTGTTCTTGCGATTATAAATAGCAGCCTGTGCTCAGGGGTGGTCCCTGCGACTTTTAAACATGCAGTAGTGCAGCCTCTGCTTAAAAAACCTGACCTTGACCCAACAGTGCTGGCAAATTATCGGCCCATATCCAAGCTGCCTCTTCTTTCTAAGGTCCTAGAAAAAATTGTATACCTGCAGCTAAAACAGTTTTTAGATGAGAATAGCACCATGGAGGTTTTTCAGTCAGGTTTTTAAAATCTTCACAGTACAGAATCTGCCCTATTAAGAGTTTGTAATGACATCCTTCTGGCATGTGATTCTGGTAGTCATGTTGTTTTGGTCCTACTTGACCTGACTGCAGCATTTGATACAGTTGACCACAATATTTTATTAGCTCGTCTGCACGATGTAGCAGGTATTAGTGGCACTGCTCCAAAGTGGGTTAGGTCTTACCTGGAGGAGAGAACTTTTTCCGTGAGCATGCTTAACTATGAATCTTCGGTTGCTTCACTCTCTTGTGGCGTCCCGCAGGGCTCAATTTTGGGCCCACTGCTTTTTTCATTATACTTACTGCCCCTGGGCTCAATCCTCAGAAGACATGGGATTCCTTTCCATTTTTATGCTCACGATTGCCAAATCTACTTGCCCCTAAAAAAGAAGGATGTCTGTCCCATAAAAAACCTTCTGACATGTCTTGGTGATATCAGAGCCTGGCTGGCATTGAATTTTTTAAATTTTAATGAAAAAAAGATGGAAGTAATGATGTTTGGACCCAGTGGCCCCTGTGAGCCCACCTCGGTTGACTTGGGATCCTTGGAGGCTTATTTTAAACCGATTATCACTGATCTTGGGTTTAAACTCGACAGTGATTTTAAATTGGACAGCCAAGTCAAAGCTATGGTTAAGTCCAGTTTTTATTATTTGAGGCGATTGGCTCTAGTGAAATCTTTTCTCCCTAGGTACCACCTTGAAACAGTGATCCATGCTTTTATTTCAACCCGTCTGGATTACTGTAATTCTCTGTATTTGGGAGTTAACCAATCACTTCTCTCACGTCTGCAGCCGGTCCAAAATGCTGCTGCCTGATTTTTGACAGGAACAAAAAAGAGAGAGCACATCACTCCCATCCTGGCATCACTTCACTGGCTGCCCGTTTATTTTAGGGTTCATTTTAAAATTCTTATGTTCGTTTTTAAATCATTACATAACCTTGCACCGCCTTACCTCTCTGAGCTTCTTCACCCCTACATACCTTGCCGGTCTCTCAGATCAGCAGACCAGCTGCTACTGATAGTACCGAGATCTAAAAGGAAGCTCAGAGGGGACAGGGCCTTTTCTGTGGCTGCACCTAGATTATGGAATGATTTACCTTTGCAGGTTAAAAGTGCTTTATAAATAAAGATGGTATGGTATGGTATGGCTTTGTCTTATACTAAGATATACTAAGAGACAGAAGAAAGGAGAAAACCCTCATCTTCAAAAATAAGGTAGACTTTCCCTACTAATGGTAAAACACGAATAGAAACACTTACGTTAGCTTTGCCTTTTCTGGTGGCCCGTTTTCCAGAAGAGCAATGGAGTGCTACCGTTTAAGGTGTTCGTGCATCGCGCTGGTACTGCCATGATACGGCATTAAAGATTTGTGTACAAATAACCTTTTTTCTTCAGCCAATTTAAAGTAAACCTCAGCATGTTGAGGAAAAACATTTCTTTGAAAGGACGCATTTTAGAAATCAAAATGGAACATTAATAATCATTTAAAAAATAAACAAGACCGAAGCGTCGCCTTAAAATATTAGGGGGTGTTATGTGTGTCTTCTAACTTGTGCATTTGAGTCATGCTGTGCAGTCTGTTGTTTTAGAACGGCAGTTTGCTCTGTGTTCCACTCTACGAATCCCTGCTACCCCTGGGCCAATCATGCCCTGCTACCTGGGGCAATCAAGGCACATCTCCGCCCTATGCTGCCTGGATATAAGGAGGAAGCAGGAAGACCCAGCTAGTTTGCTTTTGGAGCTTGTGTGTGGCTAGTTTTTGGAAGAATGCTGTTTGTAAATTGATTTTGGAGCTTGACTTTGTTAAAGCTATTTTCTGTGTATGACCATGGTACTTGCTTTTGCTTGCCTCTAAAATATAGTAACGTGTATATACTGGTGGTTTTGTTGTGTACACCTGGTGAGTAGGTTTGGTGTTTGTTGTGGGTTTGAACCTGTTTGAATATAGGGAGTCAGTCTAGTGTTGTGTGTTTGTTTAACCTTGTTAGTGTGTGTATTTCCAGTGTGGGTTTTGGTTGTTATTTTGGTACCGGTAAAATTCTGTAAATTCAACACCCCAGAACTTGTTTATATTACAACCCTTATAATCCATTCAGACCCCTGTTACAACATGGATCCTATACGAGGTTGTAACAACGCTCCAGCAGATTAACACTGGAACACTCAGACAGAATAACATGAACATTGGAGCACCGCAACACTATCAAACTGCACCATTTGAGCACTGGAACATTAGAGCAAATAGCACTGTTCCACCACTGCATTCACTTGCCAATTAGCCAAGGAGCAGTCCGACATAGGACAGACCTCACTAAATCTCCCGTTTCAGGCCGTAAATGTCACATATTGTCAGACATGCATCTAATATTCCTACATTAATAGGCTTTATGTGATAGCATTTCTGTAACATTGGGTTAGCTATTGATCCAGTACAAAGAAGAAGCAAAATTTCTCTCAAATGGCAGGGGCTGAACAAGGTCAGACAAATGAGGCCCACACCCAGCCTGACAGGCACATTGAGAAGGTGTCATCTTCACTGTGATGAAAGCAATCACTAATATCAGGCCAGACGTTACAAGGCAAGCTGTAATGTTACAGAATGCTAATGTCAGTCTATGATTTAGACTCAAAGTGCATAATAAATGGTGTAATTAAATGTCACTGATGATGGAAAGATGGAAAACCTAGGACCTGGAGTTTGATTGGCCTAGAGCTGTGAGTCCTCAATGATATTTCAAGTCTGAAAAAGGGTTTTAGACTTACTTGCAATTTCCTGATCTGAATAGAGATGATTAAGTCCCATTAAATGGGAAAAATGCCAAAAGTTCAGAAACTGTAGGGAAGCAAATAAAAATAATTTTATAATGTAATCCCTCATCACTGTAAAATTCTAGCAAAATATTCAAATCTTTACCTTAGCCTTTACCTGTGAAATATATTTCACAGATCAACATCTAGCCTATTGTTCCTTATTCGTGATCACGTAATCTGTGTGTTCTTTACTCTGGCCTAGTGGAAATTAGGAATAGAACCTGACTCAGTGAGGTTTCTCAAGACAAGATACTTTAGCAATGTCCAAATAAACGATCCCAGGTGTATGCACTGAAGCTTATGCAAAGTCTTTTCTGGGAGAGCTTTTCCCAGAAAAGAAAAAAGACTGACATTTAATTCTACTGATGACTGCTCATTGTTCTGCTTGTACGGTGACATGGATCATTAATCACTGCAAACATTCTACGCCTTTCTGTAGTGATTAAAGAGGCTTCAAGTCACAATCAGACAAAAAAAAGTGTCCAACAGAAATCTATCACACATTAAAACTAGGCACAGGTTGTTCTCGGCTCAAATAAACAATGTGGGGCTACCCAGCCTTTAAGACAATAACGCTGCCCTGTCTTCCAATAAATATCAATTGCACAGGTAATCCAGGAAGCAGCTGTGGTCTAATAGACCCTCTCTGCTCCATGATTATTTTAAATCAGAGCCTGGACCTCTTTGCTGCCTTAACCACATGCATTGGATTTTGAACAGAGAATGACAAAGACTTGAATGCCAGGATAGAAATGCAATTGTTGCTTGAACTCTTTGTTTGCCAAAGACAAAGCATTATTCTTGAAGCCCAGTGCTGTTTTTTTGGTCTCAAGGTCAACCAATCAACCAAAGGAAATATGTCAATTAATACACAAATTGGAAATCACAACCTATGATCTTTTTTGAAATACTGTCTGCTAAGACACATATTACACGAGCTGATGCACAAGAACACATGTCCGTCATGTCACCGATAAATTTAGGAGCTGAGCTCATGGAGGGCATGAGGCTTGCGGGACTGAGCTGAGGAGGCCGAACAAGAGTACGGCAATAAGCATATGCAGCGAGTGGAAGACCTTCAAGGCTAAAAGGTAAAAACATTCTGCACAGTTGAGAATGTGCATGCAGATACAGAGATATCATATGTTCATGTCATCTGCAACATGCTGGGAGCAGAGGGGAAATTAAAGCTAATGTATGAAAAAGAACAAAAAGAGCCTTACCACAATCCAGCTTAAAAATACAAGTAAGGAAATATGCACATCATCTATACAATCATTGAATTACACATCATATCATCTTAGTATCATGACAAAAGCTACATTGTGAATACATAAACACCAGCTAAAACTGACAAGCCTCTTAGTTCAAGTATGCAATAACCACAAATTTTTTATGTCTTAAAAATTAATGAGTTTTAATGTCTCTTTGAGGAGGAGAGCATGTTTTTCTGTCTGATCTATCTTTTAACAGTGTCATGTTACTGAAATAACAGTACCAACGTTTCGCTCTGCCAAACTAGTGAGTAGTCTCTCTCTCTCTTACCACACACACACACACACACACACACACACACACACACACACAATATAGTATGCTGGCCCATGCAGAACAAAGGAGCCATACTGTAACATCACTTTAAACTGATATGCCCATATGCAGTAGAGCCCATGACCAACAAGCATAAAGCTGGATTATAGAACAGCTTCCAAACCCCCCCCCCCCCCCCACACACACACACACACACACACACACACACACAACACCACACATGTAACATAACATAACCACCACACACAGCATAGCATAACACCATACACATAACATAACCACACACATAATACAACATAACCCCCCCACACACACACACACACACAACATACCATATACCCACACTTCACATAGCCCCACACACATAACATACCATATACCTACACTTAACGTAACCCCGCAAACATAATATAAAACCACACACACAACATATTCCTCTCTGTTGTCATGAAACTTCACAGTTTTACGGAGGTGTAATTTTTAGCCCTGCCCCTTTTAAAACACAATTTGCTGCCTCCCCCATACACACATTCCCCTTCACATTCCATTAATAGCCAAGCTCGAGTGCCATTAATATCAAACCTGCCATGGATGATGCATTTTTAAAGCAGGTCTGGATCAGCAGAATGTAACAGCATGAGGGACACGGTACGAGAGGGGTGAGGGAGGGGTGCTGAGTGGTCCCTCTCAACCTTGGTCAGAGCGACGGAGATTACACTGTGAAAAGCTCTGAATAGCAGATGGGCCAGGAGCTAGGGCGTCCAGGAGCTAGGGCTTCAAGGAGCACACACACAGTATAGTATGCTGGCCCATGCAGAACAAAAGAGCCAAACTGTAAATTACCACTTTAAATTGTTATGTGTGTGGGGAATGCATGCATGGGGAAAGTGTTAAGACTGTCTATTAAAGTTAGATCAAGCTAAAATGTACTTATAACCTGTATAAGTAGCTAACTCACCTGTCAACATTGTAGTCCACTATCATCTGAAAAGACTGTATACTGTGCTGTCAGTCACAAAGCCGGGCATTAGCTAATAGCATTCACTGAAAGAAACTTCCATGAGGCCACCCCTTGTCAAAATTTGGTAATTTAGCCTATGGAAATGTACTTGTGAGAACCGTGATAAAATCAAGCAGGAAAAATACATTTGAGAGTGAAAAAAAGACAGTTTAAGTGCACAATATTCATCTTTCTGTGCTTGCGAGTTTCACATTTATTCTCACAAGTTGCATATTTACACATGCGATATATTAAAACTAGCACATTTATGTTTTCGCTACCTGTGCTTTTGCTCCCCCTAGTATTGGTATGGAAATTATACCATAGGCCTTCACTGTGAAGAGGTAGTACTGTGTTACACCGGGCTAGTACCTTTTGCCTTCAGAGCTGCCTTAATCCTTCGTGGCATAGATTCATCAAGGTAGAGTCTGGTCCATATTGACATGATAGCATCTTGAGATTTCTCGGCTGCACATCTCCCTCGGAAGCAAATCTCCCGTTCCACCACATCCCAAAGGTGCTCTATTGGATTGAGATCTGATGACTGTAGAGGCCATTCGAGTACAGTGAACTCACGAACTCATTGTCGTGTTTAAGACACAAGTCTGATATTATTCGCGCTATATGACACGACGCGTTAACCTGCTGGAAGAAGGGTACACTGTGGTCATAAAGGGATGGACATGGTCAGCAACAATACTCAGGTAGACTGTGGCGTTGACATGATGCTCAATTGATACTAATGGGCCCAAAGTGTACCAGGAAAAAATCCCCAACAGCATTGCACCACCACCACCGTTGATACCGATACTGAACCGTTGATACAAGGCAGGATGGATCCATGCTTTCATGTTATTGATGCCAAATTTTACCCTACCATCCGAATGTCACAGCAGAAACCGAGACTTAGACTAGGCAACATTTTATCTTCTATTGTCCAATTTTGGTGAGCTTATGCGAATTGTAGCCTCAGTTTCCTATTCTTAGCTGACAGGAGTGGCACCCGGATGTGGTCTTCTGCTGCTGTAGCACATCTGCCTCAAGGTTCAACGCGTTGCGTGTTCAGTGATGCTTTTCTGCATGCCTCAGTTGTAATTTGAGTTACTGTTGCCATTCTATCAGCTCAAACCAGTCTGGCCATTCTCCTCTGACCTCTAGCATCAACAAGGCATTTGCAAGCTTGAGCTCCCTGCAAAGATTTGCTATAGGGTTTAGGTCTAGAGACTGGTTAGGCCACTCCAGAACCTTTATATTCTTCTTACAGAGCCACTCCTTGGTTATCCTGGCTGTGAGCTTTGGGTCATTGTCATGTTGAAAGACTCAGCCACGACCCTTCTTCAGTGCTCTAACTGAGGGAAGGAGGTTGTTCCTCACAGTCTCACAATACATGGCCCCAGTCATCCTCTCCTTAATACAATGCAGTCGTCCTGTCCCATGTGAAGAAAAACACCCCCAAAGCATGTTGCTTCCACCACCATGCTTCACAGTAAGGATGGTGTTTTTGGGATGGTACTTATCATTCGTTGTCCTCCAAACATGGCGAGTGAAATCAAGACCAAAAAGTTCTATTTTGGTCTCATCTGACCACACAATTTTCTCCCATGACTCCTCTGTATCATACAAATGGTGTTAGTCCTTTGTTAGTGATTGATGACAAATGTCGCAAAAATATAAAACAGAAAAATATGGAATGGCGCTCTTTAATTGTTGTAGTATGACATCATGACATGTCATATGACATAGGTAAAATGGTGGACGTTGTATGTCCGAGGTTATGAAAACTGTCCAGTCACCTGCCCAGAAAACTGCCCAGTTAACAGTTGAGCAGAACGTACTGCATTGAAATCTAGTGCCTACTGCTTAAGCATTTCGGTTTCAGCCTAAATTTCTCTCTGCCAGGTGCAACCCACTTATGGGCTCGAGTGTGATATCTGGAATCCCAGCGCTTTTGGGCTGCCATCCAGGAGTGAAAGTGGATCGGTTCTGGTTCTGCCAAATTAACCTGGCAGAAAGATGCAGGCGCAAGAGTGCCACACCACCAGTGCCGAGACTGGTGAATTGTTTTCTTTTAGAGAATATTTCCTTCTGTAAACAGCATGGCTTAGGCCAGATTAACTAGATTTACACTTGAAAAAAATAAAAAAGCCGGGGAAAAAAAAAACAGGGGCATGGTATACAGAAAACACAACATAAAACTAAAACAAGGAAAGGACCAACAAGTAGGAAAACAAAACCTAAGATGCCAAGTGGAGGTGGAGCTACACGTGACATCTGTCTTGCGAAATGTTTACATTCTGTTTCTCGGGAGGTCAACTGATGTGGAGTAGCCCCAGAAGGTGGTACAGAGAAAGTGTTTAAGACAGACGGCCACGTTGACATTGCTGGCCATTAAAGTGAAATGGCGCAAAAAGTAAACAGTCGAGCTGAGGGAGGTGAGCGAGAGATGGAGTCAGCTCACAATTCTGCATTCAAATTGAATGTGATGACAAGGGGGAACATATGATAAGGACTGTGGACACAAGGTATGGACAGCTGGTGAGAGCATTATTATAGCATTATTATAGCAACCAGAAGTCGGCAATGTCATTCCCATTCTAGCATGCCATGCAGAGGACTTAAAAAACAGACGATTTTCAAAACTCCAGTCAGCAACGCTATTTTGGGGCTGCCTGACACACAATATGTATATAGAAGCTGAGACTATGCACCACCTTTCATGGAGATAATATCATCAGTCCTATTAAATCAATTTAGAGGCTCAGATGCACAGGTGAAACCCCCTCCTGAGGTGCTGAGCACAATCACAAGTTTGGCAGTGGCACAAAGGGAGATGGACATGTGTGAGTGCTCCGTTGGACAGACCTGACCTCTCCGATCAAGGGTGGGGCATGCTCTGTGATTCTGGCATGGGGTGGTGGGGGGGCACAGGGTTGGGGTGGGAACTGTCACAATTACTCCTGCCTGTCACTTATTGTTAGGCCCTGCGAACCTGGAGCGCTATGCGGCCCTTTGGATGCTGCACAAATCCAATCATCAATCTGGAGGCTTTTATTGCTCTGCATATGTGAGCAGTCACAGGTCTTCTGATTACTCCTCACTGACAGAATTCAAGGGGACAAGAGGAGGGCAAAAGCAGATGAGGAAGAAAAATCTGGGCCCCCTACCCATCCTGAACACATTTGCCACACATGTAAGGCAATTCAAGGTTCATTTATAGGACAGGTTGATCTTTTACTGGAGATGTTGGGCTGGTCCTAAGTGCCTTCAAGGCATGAAAAGCAGTGACATAAGTCATCACAACAGGTTCACAACTTATCAGTCCAATCAGCTAAAATCCAGCCTTCCAATCAGAGACTGACCGCTTTTTTACAGAACAGTACAAAGTATGTGTACAGTACAAAGATATTCTTCTCCAGAGCTTGGATTCAAACCCACAACCTTTTAATTGCTGGCACAATGCCCTATTCACTAGGCTAGCTGCCTTATATTGTGCCACCTGTCAAAGCTGATGTGATATGTTGCAGTTATGCTTCATTGGAAAGACTTTGATTAAACCACCACCTTGCACAACAACATAGTATATGTTTATTCAGATATTGTCACAAAAGTCTAACTCTTCAAGAACAGAGCCATATTACAACAGTTTTTTTAATTAGTGCAATTATTAAATCATTGAGCTACTGAGTGGACAATGTATAACAATAGTGAAAATTTAAATACTGACCAATATATATGATAAAATGATATGATTTAAACAATCATTTATGATGATGCATAATTAAAAAATAATAATTTGCATTAGATTTTAAAGCAATGAAACCTAGACTAAAATAAAGAGCCCTGATTAATTAGATGAGCATGAGTGTGACTCGCTGTTAGCAAGTTACTGTCTGCTCTGACATCGTGATAACAGCAAACACCATATAACAACCAATGGGAATCATAGATATGAAAACACTTAAATAGCAGTGAATGGCATACTAAGGCTGCAGACTAAGGCTAGCAAATTGATGCAGAATAACTCCTCCCTTCTATTCATTTTTCATCAAAAACTGGGATGTACTAATTTCAGAAAAGGAATATTCCAAAAGCATTATTATGGCATGTAAACAGAATGATCAAAGGAAACCTGTTAGTGCGACCTGCACAGCATCATGTTAAATATCCCTTACTAGCATTCATGCATCACCTGAACGACTGCCCTTTGTGTACAACAAAACCTGAGTGATAAAAACCAGTTAAGATTAGCCCCTTGCTTCTTGGTGCGAACACACGTTTGACTAGCTTCATAAATGGGGATTGGATGGGAAGTGGATTGAATAGGAAACTAACCTATATTGACAACTGAGATATAAAGAAGAGGTTTTATTCCATACTTATTTAATATACAGAGAGGAAACTGTTCATCTTTTAGTGTTTTGCAGCCCTAAAAATTTTAATAGGTTCTGTAGTAATATTCACACTGCAGACACAGCAATTTCAAGATGCAAGTTCACCAATCACCTGTAGAAATGACTCACAATGTCTGACTCACACATGACTCACAATGTCATCACATGATAAGATAGAACCTATTTACAGAAATGCTATTTTACTGAATGAACAAACAAACATAATCCGCCACCTAGTATCCTACCTCATTATTAGACTCACAGTGAGTCAATCACAGGACACTGCTCAAACGAATGAGTACAAAGCCCTAGACTTAATGTATATGAAAATAATCCATCCAGGTCCGCTGTTTTGACAGCCTGTTACTACAACAGACAGAAAACAAAACACACTAACCGGACTGTCTGAGAAACACAGTCTGTCGTAGCAGCTGAATCCTTTAGTGGTGTGAATGTGAAAGTAGCCCAACCTCACCTTGCCCTCTTGCTCTTCAAACACAGACTGGTCCACATTGCAAGCGAAGAGGGATGTGGGGAGGTCATTGAAGTCTGTGATCTGGTGGAAGCTGTCCCCTAGTGTCGCCTCTCCAGAGGCAGGCTGCAAGACTACCAGCTCCTCCCCGCCGAGGAGATAGACCCGCCGGATGAATGGAGCGCTTCCAGAAAATAAATGTTCTCCCTTCATGGCTGGAGGGAAAGAGCAAGTGAAGAAAAGAAATGTCACTTTTCACTTTCTCAGCTCATTAAAAGCTCTCTGGCTTCCCTTTATCACATATTCTTTCTAGGGCTCATGACGGACGCTGCACAGGATCGAAGTGACTCCTCTACAAGTTAACAGAAACTCTGGCGGTTTTGGGAATGCCTGTGAACACTCATCCCAGCTGGAGACACCGATCTACTCAATCCAGTGACACATGACCTGGTGCAAAAGTAACTTAGTAATGTTTGACACGATGCAGACTTGGTTATAACAATAATTCCTGGTGGAATCACCACTCTCTCGTCCTGAGCTGCGCACACTTGAGTTAGTGAACTCTTTCCAGTTTTTCTCCTTCCGTTTCCTGCTGTACTGTAAATACATTGCATTGTTCATTTCAGCCCTTTCCTAGACTCTTCTTTGAAAATGGATACATTGCGAATCTGTAGCGAGCTGAGCACCTCTCATGCCACAGAGGTGGGATGAACCGAAATCGGACAGCAGCAAGTATGGGGGTTTATCTCAATAAGCCCTCCTGACAGGAGATGAGTGGAACTGGACGGATGCCTCCCAAAAGTCCAGTGAGCACATGTTAACCAATGGACCAGGCCAGAGTAGGTCAGGGACTTAAAGCAAACACAAACTCTTGACTGCCCACCCAGTGGCAGAGGGGGCCTCACACCAATTCAGATTTCCCCAGTCACTTTCCTATAATCTACCCAAACATCTCAGGTCACGAGCTTCATACAGAATGTGAAATCTTTTGCAGCTGCTTTGAAGTCAATAGCCCACCACCAGCAACACACACACACAGTCACACTCTACCTGTAGATACCGGCTTGAATATCTGGCTCATTCTTGCCCTGTGTAAACAATGCTAAAAATAAACTGAGGAGTAGGTCTAATGAAATGCTGACATAATTAGGCACTTGATTAAAATGAAGTGATCCAGACATGTACCTATTTCATTTGCAATATCATCATGACCTTGGTTTTCAGCAAGCATGGTTATCAGGCATACATGCTTTGGTTTCTTTCTTTCTAAGGTGTGCAGGGGTGTCTGAACATCCCTAGTTTGTCATTTTTGCATTTGGTCTAAAAACAATGACCACAAACATGTCCATCATACAGACACCCCCCAAAACAAAACAAAGAAACTAATAACAAATCAGTTCTCCTATATTATTTTTGCACATTCATCTGTCAGTTACTATATACATTTTTTTTTAATTTATTTATTTTTAAAATGCCATTTATTCTAAATGACAATTAGACTAGATCGTAAGCCAGCCAATCAGATACTACTGCAACCTGTTTGCTGCATCCCTCCTTGAGTCATCGACTTGAGGAGCGGCTCTCTTTCGTCATCGTCTGACACAATTCTGTTCTCTTGCCAAGAGAATTGTACGTTGTCAACAAAAGACTATTTTTTTTCTTACATCATTTCCAGCCTAAAAACGTGACCATTAAAGTATCTTGTTCACCATATTCGTGAAATACACCAGGAGTAATTTTCACTCAAGGTCAAGTAGGCTACTCAAAAAAAAGTAGGCTAACGTCACGTACATATTTCTTAGACTGAATTACTCTATTCAGTTACAGTCTACTGGTTTACAAATTACTTGGACAGTTGTTTGCTGCATAGTAAAACAGTTCACTGTTCAAAGATTTAATCTCACTTTCTAAAAACAAACTCGCAGCGAAAAGTCAAATCCATGCGAGTAACATCATATTTACATATAGAAACGCGTCCTTAGACCAATATAACGTACACCAGACATAAAGAAACAACAATACAAACATTATCTAACGGTGAATCAAACCGTCGTTGCTTTTCAGTACCTGAGAGGGATGTTGATGTCCGATGTGAATCTAAAGCGATGGTTCTGCCCCTTCTGCTTCCTTTGTGAATCAACCTCGCATTCCAGCTGCGATTGACTAATCTCCTGACGTTATTGTAGACAGCTTGATTCACCAATGACGGCTTCCCGACGCTGAAATGATGTTTGCGTTACCCAGTAATGAAATACAGCAGGTCTGCAGGGGGCATCTTTGACCAATAGTGTTCTGAAAGCGCCTTCTAAAAAAAGCTGCAGATTAACAAAGGCACGTCAGGGCTTTCGCCAGCCGTGGGCTGTTGCAGAGTCGCGGAGCGTTCGGCAGGTGCTTCTAATCGGTATGTATAACGCACCGCATTTCTCGTCGTACATTGGCAAATATAAAACATTGTCTGCAAAATTCCGTTTTTACTGTAACGTTTAATCGCTGTATAGGCTACACTATATTGTACGGTATTTGTATACCCACGAAAAACTTACCCTTCCTAACTTGTGCAGCATACAAAACGCTTGCAACAAAATAACTTAATGACATTATCCCTATTTCCAGTTGGCTCATGACAGAATTCAAAGCGGATCTTGCAGCTGTGGTGGCGATCATAATTATACAATTCATAACGGAACATCAGTCAAAGCTCTCTCTGTGGCAGTTACAGATTATAGGACGTGGTTTTGGGTCACCAAGGTAAAAAGGATTTATTAAAAATCAAAATTGTGATCTGATATACTCAGCCACTACATAGACTCACCAACAGCCTTCAGGGAAGCTTGTAGTAAGATGCCTTTATAGTTTTTTATATCTTCTATTGCCAAAGCCTGCTTTATATTACAATAACGTGGGGGTTATTATAAGTAATCCGTATTCTTAGCGCTTAACATCAATGTATTAGCCATGGCATTTTCTAACTCAAATGTTCTGAAAACTAATAAAAAAGACCCCTGAGATAATTCAATTGTGCTTAACGTTTAATTTATTATTTTGTGTTGCTAGTGTGTTCAAGATACACCACTATGTAAAGATTTAGTAATTGCTGGTGTGTTGTCTTTCTATTCCTCAATCTAACATTTCAGGTTAAAAAAAGAGTCCTCTATCCCATAGGACACAGATAAAGACACATTCTGTCTTTAGAGACTAAAAAAAGAATCAGGCCAGTGCTTTTATTAAATTTTGACTAGCTAGAGAAACCCTGCACTCCACATATGTTCTTCCAACAGCAGTTCAGGTTATTGATCGCATTTGTAAATAAAAAACAACAGTTATTTGCTTTCTTAAACATTTTAAATTCTCCCTTATACACAAGCCTCCTGTTAGACAGCAATTTGTCAGCAGTTACTGCAGTTAAAATTCTAACTATGTCTAATACTGAATGAGAGCTTGTTGTTTGTGTCATAATGTAAAAATATGTTAAACTGCTTGAAGGCTCAAATTTTTTCACAACGGCATTAATTTATTGCCTTGCTGAATTTAACAAAGACAATAGTGTCCACACTGAAAAACTAAAACCACACTTTAAAATGTCCTACGTCCATCTCCAATGCCCCTGCCACTCTCTCAAAGAGCATGTGTAGTGCTCCTTGAATATACCATTCTATCTATGGCTGTACTCCACTCTGCAGGGTCTCTCAGGCTGCTGCGTTCCCACCAAGTGTAAAGGACTCTAAAAACACATGAAGAAAAGGACACAGAATGAAATGTATCCCCGTCCATTTTTACAGGTTGCGAATATAAATCTATACGCCACATTAAGTGGCTGGTGCGCACCTAGTTAAAAAGATCCAGACCCCCAGTTTAGGACAGAGTTTGAGCAGAAAGAAGAAAGGCATCCGTGTTACCGGGTGTGGTCAGAGGAGCAGATCTAGAGATGTGGAGTCACTATTTTTGACTGAGACCTCCAACAATGCCTATTTGCAACTCACTTCTGAGCATTGGCTGACGGACTGGACTGTCGCGGTGCAAGCTTACCGGCTCAGGCACCTGATCCAGAAGAGTGAATTCAAACTGGTAGAGAATCAGGGTAATGAACAGGTGCAGTTCCATTATTGCGTACCACCTGGTAATATAAAAGAATGACCCCAATTTACATTAAAACTGATGTATAAGCTGTTAAATCCATTAGCACAAGAACAATCAGACACCTTAGACATTTTAGAGTTTATCTCTCTAGTCACGTCAAACATGTCATGAATGTAGAACTAACAAACCAGCCCCCCCCCCCAAAAAAACTTTATTTCCTACATTGATGAATGATGTTTCCAAACCTTTACATGAATAGACAACCAATCATTCTTGCATCATTTAACATACCATATAAACAAACAAACTCTATTTCAATGTTAGTACCTAATAAGACTAAAAGAGCCTATAGCAATAAGACATAGCAACCACAGAAGAGAGAGAGAGAGAGAGAGAGAGAGAGAGAGAGTGGGAGGGGGAGGAAGAGACAGTGAGAGCAAGAGAGTGAAAGCAAAAGAAAACAGTAAGAGAAGCAAGTATGAAGGAAAGGAAAGAAGAGCTCGAGAGCTACAGTGAATGATGGAACAAATTATGTACATTCTCTCAGAACAAGAAGTAAGAGAAAGCAGTCGTGCTGCTGTGAATGATCTCTGGAAATAACCTTGAAGACTGAGTCACACAGTGGAGTTATGTGGGTGACCTAGGAAGGCCAATCCCCAAAAATGTTCAAAATCAAATTACACTGGACTTGCTAGGGAAGACAGGTGTGATCCTATCATACTCTAAATGCCAGTGCATTGTGCTCAGCCAATGGCACAACACCAGCAGGTCCTGCCTTCACTGTAAATTAAGTCATTATGGAAAACAGGATTTTGTTTATAATAACCGGTCTTGGGTAATGATGAACATTTTGGAGCATCCATTACAGTAAACATGGAACTCAACAAGCTCACCAACTTCTGTGCTTTTGGTCAACACATACAGGAGATGGAATTTTCCCAACGCTTCCTTGAGATGGAGCATCCATACACAAGTCATATACAGTATCTCTTTTATTCCAGGCAAAGCTGTGCATATGTGTGTGCGTGCGATCAAGAAAAAGGTCACTGCTCCATGCCTCTGCCTTTGATCTCCTGCTGCAGCTGGGAGGACGCTCACACTCTTGAGCCATCCACACACACACACACACACACATTTCCAAACACATCATGCTGCCACTCAGTTTCACTCCCCTGGGTTGGCCCAACCCGAGGTCATGACCTTAAGGCTAAAGCATGCTTGGCTTGATGTACATTTGGAACTGCATAAGCATGATAAGAGAGTTTGTTGCCGTAGGAAAGTCAGAGGTAACTAAACGTTGCATGATATCCTATTGTCATTCAGCAGGTCCAGCTATGATATTTTTTAAATGTTGGATAAACAGATACAATTCTCACATATGTGTGTGCTGCACTGCACAACTGCCTATGGATTTCTCAGCAAATCTACACAATGGCTTCAGTATCCGTTGCATTTCTGATTCAAGAACAGCTTAAAGAGACCGACATGCCCAGCTGCAAAGCCAGAGGGGAAACGTGGTTTCCTCCACTTTGTGCCCTTTGGCCATCCCGACTATGGAAAATAAACTCCCTAAACTAAAGTTCAATAGCTAAGCTCATGCACACAATGTGCATATGATGGTGTGTATCTATATATCATCTTCTGCCATGCACATGATTGCATTCTCTAAGTATTCCTTAAATATGGAATCCTACATCCTACCTCTAATCCTACATCAGAGCACTAGTGTGATAGGTAAGAGGTTTCCTACACATTGTTCATTGCCTTCACTTCACAAGCACACACAAAATAATTCAAAGGCAGGGAGGAATGTCTGTTTGGTTAATACAACCAAACTGTGCTGAAATCTTTAGATCCTGATCACAGACCAGCACAGTCTCAGACACATTTGTGTTCAGAGCAACTATTTTAGTGACAGCTACAGTACCTGGTTATAAAGACATTTAACCAAAGTGTTGTTATATATTGCTCACAGCAGTTTTACTTTAAAATACCGTACCAGTCTGTGAAGACTGAATGAAACAGTAAATTAGTATCTGAAGCTACAGAAGTAATTAAAATGTTGTGATATCTTTCCACAACATGGTGCATAAAGATTATTTTAGGAACAGGAAACCAAAGGTGTTTTCTAACCTTCCTGGGCATTGGTTTTTGCCTCCACCAAATGCCACAAACCCTTCCAGGAAGACATTCTTGACGAAATCTGCCTTCTCCCATCGTTCCTGTGGGAAGAAATGTTTCATTAAAAACAATCCACTCAGAGTGAAGCTTTCTTCAGTACGCAAAATTACACTGTTGTCAGTGGTATTTAGTTTTCAGATGTAATTTGTGCTAAAGTTAAATTTTTATGTCATTCTAAGACAGAAACTGTCTTCTTTTTTTCTTTTTTTTAACTCTTTACAATATTGGGGTTAGGGTTATGGGGGAGAGTGCTACAATAGGAGCTACCAAGGTAATATATAAAATCGTTATTTTTATAAATCGTTATTATCTCCTGTGCCTAAGCTTATTCTGGTATTGACTTGAGACTTGACTTGGACTCCAGCCTAAATATTCATGACTTGACTTGGACTCCAGCCTAAAGACTTGACCTGGACTTGTATTTTCCAACTTTTGAACATCTCTGGCACTCTCTGGGAATCAATCCCATGATCTTGGTGTTACTAGCATTTGATGTTACTCTACCAGGTACAGATGTTTGATGTTACTCTACCTGCTATAGCAGCTGCTATTAGTACTCACAGGCTTGAAGTCGTCAGGGTCTGGGAAGTATCTGGGATCCCGATGAGCCCAAAAAGGAGACAATATCAAGAAATCCCCTGGTGGAATGATATAGTTCTATAGTGGTACACACAAACACACCTTAGCTTAGCTTTACAATTTACAAACTTCATCTGGTAGGTGTTATTTGTGCACATTTACTTTCACCTTAATTACACTGTACCACTCATAATGACAAATATGCCTGGAGTGGGATGTTATTAAAATTCATGTTTCTGCACATAGCTTCACAAACACTGACAGGATACCCATTAATCGTTACACATCTTGGAATGTTCTAACAAAAAAGGGGAACACACACATTTTCAAATCATGTTTTGTTTTTTTTTTTGTTTTTACAGAAAGTTGGAAAGTTTTACAAATTGTTGAAGTGTTTGGAAATCAAACATCATATTAAGACCTGCTATTAATTTTTAATATACAAACACATATGTCACCAATTTAACAACTATAAAAAAAAACCTACAGTTTGAAAATCAGTAAAGCTGATATGCTGCTGAGCAATGACACTGTACCAAATAGAGTTTAACCTGTCAGCCAGTGACCATGCAGGTGCTCAAAAGACGCCTGGTCAAACAATCCAGGCTTAATTGAGTGTAAAGTGTAAATTTTGGACTAAATTGTAATGTCTGTGGTAATTTGCCTTTTAAACCTATATTTAGAACTTATCCTGGTCTGAGAGTCTGACCCTACAAGTAACAGAATGAGGTAATTTGTTATGAATGTGAAAACTGTCAATAAAATAGCTGACCTGTAATTTAAGGGGTCGCACCACTCTGCGAGTGACAGCACCAGGGGCCCTAAGGCGAATGGCCTCCATGACACACCACTTCACATAAGGGATTTCCTGCAGGTCATCTAGTGACACTCTTGTCCTCTTCTTGTCTAAAACAGACAGACAGACAGACAGACACACACACACACACACACACACACACAGTAGACCAATTGTATGCACAAAGATGCAGATAGTCTATAGTAATTTTATCACTGTGGCATAATGAAGGATGCTGGTTTAATTTTTTTAAGTTTAACATGAGGAATTAACAAACATATTAACGTAAAAGAGTGTATCTAATGGAGAAAATGGACTTTGAGGACATGTACCTCTGTCTCTGAGTACTGAGTGGATTTGATCCATAGCAGACTTGTATATTGTGGGATTGGAAAAGATAAAGGTAAGTGTCCAAAATGTTATCTGAAAATGATATGACACAGCACTTATCAAAGACAATATTGTAAAACACACATTGTTCCCTGTAAACAGAGAACAAATTAATTAATGACAAAATAAGTAAAAATAATAATGCTAACAACTATTATTATTATTATTTAGAATAATAAAACAGTAACAGACTTTGTTTCAACATGTATTAAACAATCACTCACTGGTATGGCATTGGCAAGAGAAGCCCACAGCGTAAGTAATCCATAATTGGGTTGAAATTTGTCTGTTATTATGGATACAAGATGCTGTAGCAATGTCTATAGAGTGAAAACAATTTTACATTAAAAAAATTCTGTCATCAAATTCTGACATTACCTTGATTGGTAGGGAAGTGAAAAACATTTAATTTAGAAATGCTGTATGGGTTATTAAAGTGTTTATGAGTTATGATTTTTTAGTTTAGAAATTATTGACCAAAACGGACTCTAATTATTGCTGATGCAATGGATAATTTCCCCAGCTAATCAATAGTACAAAGTCAGAAGAACTTTGGGTTCTGCAGAGGAGGCTGGATTCTTCTGAGGGATGAGTGGCTGGTTATTTGTGAGTGCTGCCACTCAAACAGGCTCTTCTGTGGAGTTGTAAAGGGTTAGGGCAAGCTCTCTCTCCTTTCAAGCTCTCCTGAATCCTGATGGAGATTTCTGTCATAAGTTAAATAAGATCATCAAAATACTCTGCCTACAAGTAGGAACACATTTGCATCATCTTGAGAATCTGGGGCTGGTTTGAACCCATTTCCTGCTATAAGGCGCTTGATAAATATGGGTCCAAGACCTCAAGGTTTCATGATGGAAATGCTGAACCTGGATTATTTTTCATGACCAAGGTCTACATAAAAGGGAAGGGATCTGACCCTAGTTAACCAGACCTACTTTGATGCTGGTCTGACCGCTGGCTGGCTATTTCAATGGGAAGGCTAAATTGGACCTTTCAATCCTTGATATAAGACAAACATTTGCGCACTCTGGTGGTTCACACAGAACACGACACCAAATCTCCATGACTAGTGAATTTACTCCCAATGTGTCTATAAATAAAGGACACATAATGCAGATACATTTTTAAAAAATCATCATCCCCACTCCTTATGATGCCTATTCTGCTGACACTCTAGCTGTGATTGCACTAGCAATACCATTAGTCATAATTACACCCCTAAAAACATGGCCTGCTCCACTGACAACGGACCTTTTAGTGTACTGACCTCAGCACTGTTCTTATTAGACGGTATATCCACTGCCCTGATTACCATGTTCTCCAACAGAGACAAGAGCCACTTCTTGGAGCTGGACCACTCCCTGTCCAAATATATAAATGCATAAAAAGTGTAGTAAATGTTTTACATTGCTTAAATTAGATGAACACTCCCTTACCTTTAGAATAGATGGTCATTAAACTCTGACACTGACTCTGAAACTGACTGCTATAACTATCAACATAGATTCTTATAAAAGATTACTGCATGAGGTGAATTGTGCTTTGTAAGTAAGTAAGTAAGTAAAATTCATTTATATAGCACTTCTCACAGGCACAAGCCACAAAGTGCTTTACAACGGAAAATAAAATAAAAAAATAAAAATACACTATAAAACAGAAATAAAATACAGTGCACAAGGTCAACGGCTGCAACCTCCACCACTAACTAAACACCTGCGTAAAAAGGAAAGTCTTTAGCTGTTTTTTAAAAGTATCCACAGAGTCAGCTGATCTTAAATGTGGAGGAAGTGTGTTCCACAGTTTTGGAGCAACCACCTTAAACGCTCGGTCTCCACGAGTCTTTAGACATGAGCGTGGCACAGACAGTAAACTCAGGTTGTTTGTCCTGAGTGATCACAATGAAGTGTAGGGGTGGAGCAGGTCAGCGACATACACAGGAGCTGTGTTGTGTAGTGCTCTGTATGTTAAAGTTAAAATCTTGAACTGGATCCTGAATTCTAAATTCTGAATTCTGAATTTGTCTTCATGAGGGACTGGATCTTTAATCCACATTTCATTTCCTCACTTCAGAAACATTCCAGGTAGCTGGGAGCCATATTCAAAGCCATCATCATATGTGGTAAATCTCCTGACGAACTCGCGTATCGCCATGGGGCCATCAGGAGAGTTTTCCTTGCCCAGAAGGTTGCTCATCACAGCGGGGTACATGACATTCCTGCATGAGCCATGAGCAGAGGGCCAATCTTGTAAGCTTTAGCAGTGATGCCATGAAAATTATAATTTTTTTAATTAATACAAGTTTTATCTAAACTATAGACTATACCTGATCAAGTTATTGAGGCAGCCAGATCCTCTGGTTCCCAATCTGTCCAGATGGTCATTGAACTCTTCACATAAGTTGTTGGCCAGCAAGGCCGTGTTGCCTGGAGTTAGTCTGGCTTTTATCAAAGCAATGCATGCTGGGTGAAACTTAAAGAAACTCTCTTTGCTGATGGATGCTACAGAAGAACCCAAAGCAGGTCAAACTGAGTCACATGTAATCTTTCTCCAGAGAAACAACCGTTCACTCCGATACTTACAGAAGTGTCACAACAAGGAAGTGCTTTGTAGATAATTTCTTAAATACACATAGCAGTTAGTTGTTCTTGATATCACTTCTTTTTACAAGCCATAATTTTATTATAAGCAGAGAAGTCCTACTGATTTTACAGAGAAATATTCCAAAATCAGGAAGTCACTCTAAACATGGGGAAAAAGGATGATACCTACCTGTGTTCTGGACAGATTCCTGCACTGCCTGTTCAAAATCAACATCCTTGGACATGAAAAATGCTCGAAAGTCTTCATGGTGGGTAACGAATGTCAGCCGTTTCCCTGCAACCAAGACGGTAAAGACCGGACCATACTGGAAAGAAGGAATATAGTTTTGCTCATTTACAAAGGAAGGATCTACTCCATAAACCTTCGCCTAATTAATTATTGCATTCACCGAAAAAGAATCAGCTTGACTAAATGACACTAAACATTTTGATACATTAACAATGTCATTCATCAGCATTTGTTAGTGTTGAAAAGATGAATTAATTTATATCTATAGTTTTCCTCTCTCTCATTTTATATATATATAAGAGTGTGCAACGCAGTAATCAGAGCAAAGGGTGGCTATTTTTGAAGAAACTAGAATATAAAACATGTTTTCAGTTATTTCAACTTTTTTGTTAAGTACATAACTCCACATGTAATCATTCATAGTTTTGATGCCTTCAGTGAATCTACAATGTAAATAGTCATGGAAATAAAGAAAGTGCATTGAATGAGAAGGTGTGTCCAAACTTTTGGCCTGTAGTGTGTGTATATAAAGGCAACACTAAAATAACATCCTAGATCTCATTTAAATATTCCAGTTGAAAATTATTTATTACATAGTGGAATGCATTGTGAACAAAATAACAAATGATCAATGTAAATCGATATTATTATACCATAGAGGTTTGGATTTGGAATCATACTCAAAATCAAAGTGGAAAATCAAATGACAGGCTGATCTAACTTCAGTGGAAATTCCTCAAGACAAGATAAAATGAGGCTCAGAAGTGTGCATGTGGCCTTCACGTGCCTGTATGACCTCCCTACAATGCCTGGACATGCTCCTGACGAGGCGGCAGATGTTCTCCTGAGGAATCTCCTCCCAGACCTGGATTATAATAATACATTTTATAATACATTTTATTTCTATAGCGCTTTTAGAGACCTCAAAGACACTTTACATTAAAATAGTATTCACAGTAACATAAAAGCATAAAACAGACACCATCAACAACAACAACAGTATAATTGCTAGGACTAAGGCCACAAAATCTCAATAAAAATAAAACAATGCATCAGTAAAAGCATTAAAGCATCAGTCAACTCCTGGACAGTCTGTGGTACAACGTGGCGTTGGTGGATGATGTCCCAGATGTGCTCGAATGGATTCAAGTCTGGGGAATGGGCAGGGCAGGCCAGTCCATAGCATCAATGCCTTCATCATGCAGGAACTGCTGACACACTTCAGCCACATGAGGCCTAGCATTGTCATGCATCAGAAGGAAGCCAGGGCACACTGCACCATCATATGGTCTCACAATGAGTCTGAAGATCTCATCCTGGTACCTAATGGCAGTAAGGGTACCTCTGACTAGCACATGGAGGTCTGTGTGGCCCTCCAAAGAAATGCCTCCCCACACCATTACTGACCCACTGCCAAACCCGTAATGCTTGAGGATGTTGCAGGCAGCAGTACCTTCTCCACGGCATCTCCAGTCTCCGTCATGTGCTCAGTGTGAACCTGCTCTCATCCGTAAATAGTACAGGGCGCCAATGGCAAATCTACCAATCTTGGTGCAATTGGAATTTGCCAGAGAACCATGCACGATGTTGGGCTGTAAGCACAAGACGCACTTGTGGACGTCTGGCCCTCATACCACCCTCATGGAGACCATTTCTGGCAGTTTGAGCAGAAACATGGATATTAGTAGCCTGCTGGAGGTCATTTTGAAGAGATCTGTCACTGGTGCTCCTGTTCCTCCTTGCACAAAGGAGGAATTAGGGGTCCTGCTGCTGAGTTGTTGCCCTCCTACGGCCCCCTCCTGGTGTACTGCTCCATGCTCTGGACACTGCTGACAGACACAGCAAACTTTCTTGCCACAGCTCGCATCGATGTGCCATCCTAGATGAGCTGCACTACCTGAGCAACGTCTGTATGTTGTAGACACCGCATCATGCTACCTCTATGATGAGAGAACTGACAAAATGCCAAAGTGACCAAAATATCAGCCAGAAAGGATGAGAACAGAGAAAAGGTCTGTAGTCACCACCTGCAGAACCACTCCTTAATAGGGGGTGTCTTACTAATTGCCTCTCATTTCTACCTGTTGTCTGTTCCATTTGTATAACGGCAGGTGAAACTGATTCACAATCAGTGTTGCTTCCTAACTGAACAGGTTGGTTTTACAGAAGTGTGGCTCACTTGGAGTTACATTAAGTGTTCCCTTTATTTTTTGACAGTGGTGGACAGTAACTAAGTAAATGTAATTCGTTACTGTACTTAAGTAACATTTCCATGTATCTGTACTTTACTCAAGTACTTTTATTTGGTAAGACTTTATACTTTTACTTCACTACATTTCAAAGCGAAAATTTGTACTTTTCACTTCGTTACATTTACAGAAACATCTCGTTCCTTTTTCATTTTTAAATAAACGTTTAATTAAATACCGAAAGGTAAAAGTGTACCATGTCACAGACTATAACCAATCAGCGCTCAGTAAGAGATTAAGATTTGTACGCTAAATGGCTGAGTATCTGACATGGCTGCGACAGATGTCTTCCCCCAACACCCCGGCCTTATTTAGCCGAAGTGTTTGTATTCCTCGAAAAGAAGAATTATTCGTATTCCTCCTCTGCATTCCGAAGAACACATCGCTGTCATCATTTAGGAACTCGCTGTCAAACTTGAAAAAACACATCAAAGTAAGTTCACCATTAGATTAGTAGGTTTATATACCCCTGTTAATTATATCACATTGAAGTACACTACATTTAACAGATGCTTTTATCCAAAGCAGTGTGCTAGTACCCGAATTGCAATCTGTGGAGATGCTAAGCGCCAGTTTAACACAGGAGACTCCCACATCAAACGTTAAAGCCGGGGACACATACACGCGAATTTGGCCAAGCGAAGCGAACTTTGCAATTTATTCCTATGAGGGAGGCGAAGGCAAGTAAATATGAGCGAAGCAAAATTATTAAAATTATTATTATCAGGGTTGGGGGGCGGGGCGGCGGCATGTGTGTAAAATGTTGGCGGGGGGGGGGTGGCGGCGAGTGTAAATTGTTGGACACAAATTAAGTATTATGTCGCGATCGATCGCCAGTGGTTGGCGCCACAGCGAACTAGTAACTCATTGAATCATAAATGTAGATCAGAGGTAAATAAACTAGATTTTTTTCAGTGTGAGAAATCGGATGTATGTGAAGTGTAGTGCGAGTGAAAATGGTCTCTGGTAAAGACAGTCAATGCGTGTGTCTCACGCTAGGACTGAAGTGGCCGGTTCGAAATTATTGTTCTGTTTGGTGGTGAATTATGTTTTAATATTAAACGGTTTGTCCACTTGTCTACCTTTCTAGTGTGAATTATTAATATGGATAAAGTTTGGAGATGAATGTTGTGAGGATAATATAGGCTAGTTTTGTGTATTTTGTGTTTGCTAGGCAAATGTAAGGCACTGTTTCCTGTTCACCTTTTGGTCGAGTAGGCCTAGGGGTTTTGATGTGACGCTAAGAAAAAAAGGTTTTTACTTTTACTTTTAATACTTAAGTATTTTTGAAGGCAGATACTTTTGTACTTCTACTCAAGTAAAAAATTGAGGTGAATACTTTTACTTTTACTTGAGTAATATTCAATGCAAGGTAACTGTACTTTTACTCAAGTACATAATTGGTGTACTTCGTCCACCACTGTTTTTTGAGCAGTGATTATATACACATACATGTGTATAGATGACCTCCCTACAATGCCTGGACATGCTCCTGATGAGGCGGCAGATGTTCTCCTGAGGAATCTCCTCCCAGACCTGGATTAAAGCATCAGTCAACTCCTGGACAGTCTGTGGTACAACGTGGCGTTGGTGGATGATGTCCCAGATGTGCTCGAATGGATTCAAGTCTGGGGAACGGGCAGGGCAGGCCAGTCCATAGCATCAATGCCTTCATCATGCAGGAACTGCTGACACACTTCAGCCATATGAGGCCTAGCATTGTCATGCATCAGAAGGAAGCCAGGGCACACTGCACCATCATATGGTCTCACAATGAGTCTGAAGATCTCATCCTGGTACCTAATGGCAGTAAGGGTACCTCTGGCTAGCACATGGAGGTCTGTGTGGCCCTCCAAAGAAATGCCTCCCCACACCATTACTGACCCACTGCCAAACCCGTAATGCTTGAGGATGTTGCAGGCAGCAGTACCTTCTCCACGGCATCTCCAGTCTCCGTCATGTGCTCAGTATGAACCTGCTCTCATCCGTAAATAGTACAGGGCACCAATGGCAAATCTACCAATCTACCAATGACCCTAGTTAACCAGACCTACTTTGATGCTGGTCTGACCGCTGGCTGGCTATTTCAATGGGAAAGCTAAATTGGGCCTTTCAATCCTTGACATAATAAGACAAACATTTGCGCACTCTGGTGGTTCACACAGAACACAACACCAAATCTCCACGACTAGTGAATTTACTCCCAATGTGTCTATAAATAAAGGATTCATAATGCAGATACATTTTTTTTAATCATCATCCCCACTCCTTATGATGCCTATTCTGCAGACACTCTAGCTGTGATTGCACTAGCAATACCATTAGTCAAAATTACACCCCTAAAAACATGGCCTGCTCCACTGACAACGGACCTTTTAGTGTACTGACCTCAGCACTGTTCTTATTAGACGGTATATCCACTGCCCTGATTACCATGTTCTCCAACAGAGACAAGAGCCACTTCTTGGAGCTGGACCACTCCCTGTCCAAATATGTAAATGCATAAAAAGTGTAGTAAATGTTTTACATTGCTTAAATTAGATGAACACTACCTTACCTTTAGAATATATGGTCATTAAACTCTGACACTGACTCTGAAACTGACTGCTATAACTATCCACATATATTCTTATAAAAGATTACTTCATGAGATGAATTGTGCTTTGTCTTCCTGAGGGACTGGATCTTTAATCCACATTTCATTTCCTCACTTTAGAAACATTCCAGGTAGCTGGGAGCCATATTCAAAGCCATCATCATATGTGGTAAATCTCCTGACGAACTCGCGTATCGCCATGGGGCCATCAGGAGAGTTTTCCTTGCCCAGAAGGTTGCTCATCACAGCGGGGTACATGATATTCCTGCATGAGCCATGAGCAGAGGACCAATCTTGTAAGCTTTAGCAGTGATGCCATGAAAATTATAATTTTTTTAATTTAATACAAGTTTTATCTAAACTATAGACTATACCTGATCAAGTTATTGAGGCAGCCAGATCCTCTGGTTCCCAATCTGTCCAGATGTTCTCCTGAGGAATCTCCTCCCAGACCTGGATTAAAGCATCAGTCAACTCCTGGACAGTCTGTGGTACAACGTGGCGTTGGTGGATGATGTCCCAGATGTGCTCGATTGGATTCAAGTCTGGGGAACGGGCAGGGCAGGCCAGTCCATAGCATCAATGCCTTCATCATGCAGGAACTGCTGACACACTTCAACCATATAAGGCCTAGCATTGTCATGCATCAGAAGGAAGCCAGGGCACACTGCACCATCATATGGTCTCACAATGAGTCTGAAGATCTCATCCTGGTACCTAATGGCAGTAAGGGTACCTCTGGCTAGCACATGGAGGTCTGTGTGGCCCTCCAAAGAAATGCCTCCCCACACCATTACTGACCCACTGCCAAACCCGTAATGCTTGAGGATGTTGCAGGCAGCAGTACCTTCTCCACGGCATCTCCAGTCTCCGTCATGTGCTCAGTGTGAACCTGCTCTCATCCGTAAATAGTACAGGGCGCCAATGGCAAATCTACCAATCTTGGTGCGATTGGCATTTTCCAGAGAACCATGCACGATGTTGGGCTGTAAGCACAAGACGCACTTGTGGACGTCTGGCCCTCATACCACCCTCATGGAGTCCATTTCTGACAGTTTGAGCAGAAACATGGATATTAGTAGCCTGCTGGAGGTCATTTTGAAGAGATTTGTCACTGGTGCTCCTGTTCCTCCTTGCACAAAGGAGGAATTAGGGGTCCTGCTGCTGAGTTGTTGCCCTCCTACGGCCCCCTCCTGGTGTACTGCTCCATGCTCTGGACACTGCTGACAGACACAGCAAACTTTCTTGCCACAGCTCGCATCGATGTGCCATCCTAGATGAGCTGCACTACCTGAGCAACGTCTGTATGTTGTAGACACCGCATCATGCTACCTCTATGATGAGAGAACTGACAAAATGCCAAAGTGACCAAAATATCAGCCAGAAAGGATGAGAACAGAGAAAAGGTATGTAGTCACCACCTGCAGAACCACTCCTTTATAGAGGGTGTCTTACTAATTGCCTCTCATTTCTACCTGTTGTCTGTTCCATTTGTACAACGGCAGGTGAAACTGATTCACAATCAGTGTTGCTTCCTAACTGAACAGGCTGACTTGGAGTTACATTAAGTGTTCCCTTTATTTTTTGAGCAGTGATTATATACACATACATACATACATACATACATACATACATACATACATACAATATAATTATATATATATATATATATATATATATATATATATATATATATATATATATATATATATATATGCTAAAGGGGCAGAGCTGGACTTCAGACCCCTGACTGTCCGTCAACCAATCACCAGAGTATGATGTCAGCGACATCAGGTGAGGTCTTAAACGATTCACGGGTATGTACCAACACTGAAAATTCAAAACTTTATTGACACCCACTTTTCAAGTGTACCTAATAACTTAGACTTAGATAGGTATACTAACTTATACTAAGATAGGTCGTAATTTGTAATACACTTTCCACAGAGATGGTGTTAGCCACATATACATTATAACACTACATGTTTAACACTAAACCACAAAATGGCCATGACTATAATGTGAATATTGAAACTACAAAATAAAATAATAAATTACAAGAAAGAGAAAGAACATACTTTTGCCTTGGGTTTGTACACTTCACCTACATGCACTTGTTTATTGTTGAAGATTTTATTTTCTGATGTTTTGTGGATAACTAAATGATCAGCAGGGATAAGAGAAGATTGGTAATAAACACCTCACTCAAAAACAACCTTTTAGTTATACATTTATACATAGTACAATAAAAAACATGCAATTAAAGCATATTCCATGTAGTTGACAATTCTATACTTTTTACCTACAGAGTAAACAAACCCACTGTTTTGAACGTCACTACAATGAGCCACTGTAAATGGTAATGCAGCATTTGGCAAATATTTTTATTAGGGAATCCAGTTCGTTTGCCTATTTTAGTAGTTGAAGAACCGTAAAAGTACAATAATCATGTTTTATAGATTATGGTAGCCTTGTTGTTTACTAGAATGTATAAAAAACAATGGCACTCAGCATTTTACTCCACTGCAAGTGACAACTTACTCTGGCTCTTGCTTGTGCAATGAAATGTAGAGGTGCTTGTCCAAATTCAAACGCAGCGCCAAGCCACGGTATCCATCCCCTTATGCACGGAGGACCGCTTGCGGGGTTTTTTAAAAAGCAAAGACAAAGAAAAATAACCACGACAATCGTGGACAGAACTAAGGTGACCCATCCCATCACCGCGGATTTTCAGACTCTTTCAGAAATGGTTGTTTGACTATAGAGTTATTGCCCTGGGAGTCGATCACAAGAAGAATAGATTCCTTGATTTCGGGCTTCTGGATATGAGATACCCGTCGCTGCAGAAGCAAACGTCCAGGGGGTGGAGCTGGATCTTAGATCCAACTCCTCCCACCATAGTGTTTTCATTGGTCTGAAGTAACTGCACTACGCAGTCACATGCCGTTCATTTGTGAACAATCACAAATGTGAAAGTAGGTTAATAATAAACCAATTTTCATCTCGCTAATGCTAGTAACTAGTTTCCTTTGGTGATTATACTAAATCTGACTATTTCTGTTTGCACGAAAAACCACTGTTAAGTTTATCTAATCTAGGTGTCTAAGTAAGTGACGGTAAAACTGATGTTAGAAGACGAGCGGTTAGATAAACAGACTACAGATGTATTAATATATTTATGTATGTTGTGTTCTTCATATTGGACATAAACTGTTAAATTAATTCGTGTTTGCTGTAGTTACTTGAAATTTGTAATGGTTGTGCTGTTCGGTACCGCATGGACACGTCGAGGGGGGTTATTCAGTAGTGCGTGCATGTAACGGCCATGATCCTCATTAACCAGTTCACTGAAAAACTTCACAACTAATATAATCAATGCTATTTATATTTTTCCATCCATCTATAGATGAATATCACGGTTTTGAAAAAAGGACAGATGCTTTCAGTTGTGCAGTGCACTACTTGTTGCAGTAAATACCACTGTCCATTCTGCACACCTGAAGTGTACCGTCCTAACGAAAAAAGTATTTTTTATTAAAGGTAAAAAAAAATGAAATAGTACATATTTAAGAAATATACTGTACTTTATTATGTTGGCAATCACAGATCATTATTCCTGTCCACTTTTCCGTTTTCTTGTAAACTTAAAAAAACGTGTATTGTGTTATTTAAATAACATTCAAAGAACATTTTGATCTTTAAACGGTAAAAGGGTGAATTTATTGGATTTCTATTTCCTGGTCGGAAAACGTAAGCGACACGTAGGAGGAGTTGGATTAGATGCAGCTCCGCCCCCTGGACCGACCAAAAGAAACTATGGACGGTGGGAGGAGTTGGATCTAGATCCAGCTCCACCCCCTGGACTTTTGATTCTGCAACGACGGGTACTTGCAAAATGCTACTGCGGTCAAGCCACCCTCCACTTCAAAAATCTTGGTCAAGCCAGCCCCCGGAATATTTGCGAAGTTGCGCGTAGGCCTATACAATAGATTACGGTAATGGGTGATGCGGCCTGTGATACCACATTTATGAAATTTATTTATTTAAATGTAAATGGTGTACAGAATGAGTAAAAAAAAAAACAATAAATAAACAAGTGAATCAGTTAATTCAGAACTGATAAATCATGAATAAAACTGTATTTCATTTATGATGACAAATATGGCTTTGAAGATAAAAACCTTGAAAGTAAATTTAAACTATTACATTTATGTTACTTTTACTCTATATTTACAGTGTCATTAAAAGGAATCCTTCTGATTGCACAGAATAATTTCACTACAGAATGGTAAATACTACCTACAGGTGTCACTCAGTCAAGATCAAGAAGATCTGATTTCATTTCAAAATAAAGGCACTCCACATTATCAGATTTGATCTATTTTACTCTATGTTTACAGTGTCATTACAACGATTGACAACTAAACGTGCAGCAGTCATACACATTTGAAAAAAAATATCACAAGAAAAACAGAAAACAGAAAACAAATTACTCACCCCAAATAACACAAAAGAATACACTCTGTGTAAATAAAACAGAGAAAGCTATTATGGCATCATAACATAAAATAATAAAATAAAATAATATAATAATAAAATAATAAAACATTAATGAAAAAACTCAAGTCATTTCTAGCACCTCAAGTGAGGAAGAGCAATAAATGTTACAGCTTTCTACTGTCAATTAGCAGCTGTATAACATTTTATTCCAAAGTAATAACAACCTCTAAGCTGTGAATCAATTCCTATAGTATCCATGGTAGCAATCTTTTTAAATACTCCAAAGATTTGATAAAGCTGTAAAAGATTAAAATTAAATTAAAAAATAAAACAATGGACTGTCACGGTCACGGCTCCGGACCCTTCCCTGTGGGCGTGTCGTTATGTTGTCTGCGTGCAGTTATGTCCATGTTTGTAGTTCCGTGGGTGTGGATCATTTGTGAGCGTGTTCGTAGTCGCACCTGTGCCTTGTCTCGAGATCACGAGGGTCTGTGTTAATCACCTATATAATGTGCATTCGCGCAATGTCTTGTGCTCCTCTTTGTCTAAAGTTCCGTGCCTGAGTGAGTTTCATGTGGATGTGCTTGCGCTCCGCACCGAGCTTAACCGTGTTGTGTGAATGTTGCACCTTGCGACGTTCGTCGTGCCTCCTTCATACGTCACATGGACATAAGAATACAAACACAATTTTAAAAAGCAGTAAAATTAAGACATGAATAACATATAAGAGCTATACAGTTGCTTTAAAAAAAGTAAAGTGAAGTAAAACAGAGTATCAAATGTTTTGCGCTATATTCATATTCATATTCATGTTCTGTATAGTATCTGTATATGAATGTGGCCTGCTGATGACCGGAGTTCTGCTGGGAGTAGTGCTGGCTGCACACGCAATATTCTGTACTTAAGTCAGTGTTTCTACTTTAATTTTGTCTTTGTTCTCTTGGTTTGTTTGTTTCTTGCACTTGCATCCTGCCTCCTCAGATCACCTGGGGGTATTTCATAAAGCGAGCTAACTCAGTAAGCCGGGCTTTTTAAGACAAGCCTGGCTCATTTTGCTCAAATTCGGTTCCACGAAAGAGGCTAGACTTGAGCCTCGCTCAGTTACTACAGCAACATATATGCTACCTGTCAAGTGTCCCGTTTTGGCCGGGACAGTCTCGTATTTTACCGCTCTGTCCCGGCGTCGTCCCGTATTTTTATTTTCCAGTATTTGTCCCGTATTTTCAGTTTTCAATTTTTATTTTTTTAAAGCATTCATGTGCCGCTCCAAACAGAATTCTGTCACTAGCCTCGCGAGAACTGCCACCCAGACTACTGCAGATGACAGTTCTCGCGAGGCTAGTGACAGAATTCTGTTTGGAGCGACACATGAATGCTTTAAAAAAAATATTTAAATTCGCGGGTTTAGTGTCGACAGTGGGAGCAAACCTGGAACAACAAATCAGAGATGGATTTAACGAGAGAAGGCAGTCCTGCCTAAAAAGCTAAGCGTACGTGTGAGTACTTTGACGAATGGGACAGGGAATTTACTTTCCTAAAGTGGAGCATGAAGGGGCATAGCTACTCATTCTGTAAGATATGTAGCTGTGATTTTAGTGCCTCTCATGGGTTGAAGAAACGATGTCCGTCAGCACGAACAATCTGCCAAGCACAAACGCGAGATGTCCCCATTTGTAGCTAGAAATACCACTAGAAAATTAATTTTTTTATTCATTTGTAGTTCAAAACATATTTGGGGTGTTTTTTCTTCACTTTTTGCCACTCCAAAGATGTTTTCTCCTACAGCCTCGATTGCAGCTATAAGCAAATAACTGATTATGCAAATTAGGCGATGACGTCATATACGAGAAATGTCCCGTATTTTTTAATACAAAACTTGACAGGTATGCATATATGTTTGAACTAACCTGCTAGAGTTTGAACTAACGGCTAGAGTTGAGGCTTAGCTTAGCGGGACCGCTTCTATTGGCTGAGCAGTGTGATGTCAGTCTTGCCATCCGGGAAACTGAATTGAGGAACAAGGTTCCGCTGCAATCCTATCCATTAAATTGCTGTGGATGCAGCATATCATATCTTTATACATTTAATGGAGTACTGTAATTATTAGTTTGGAATGATTGCAGGTTATTATTATCAAAATTTAATAATTATATTTCCAAATGCAATTTATATTTCGATCTTCAGAGTACATATTCATTGTTAGTCAGTGAGGTTTTTGCACATTTTAATGTATTGGTTTAATCTTAACAAATTCAGGTCAGTGTAAAATGGAATACAGTGTCTAATCGCAGTTATGGTAAACAAACATACATCAGCATAAACTCTATATCACAAAAATACAATTCTTTGTACCTGAGTATTAATAATAACTGAGTAATTTAGGTGAAGATAATTTTAGGTATATATTTATCCCCATACTTCCTCTTTTGTGTTCAAATTACAAGCAAATCATATCACTCCGCAATTCACATATGTTCAGTATAAATAATGTAAATGTGTGGTTAACTTAATGGTGCAAAAAGGAAATGGATACAGACAAATACCTTACCAAGATTTTCATACAGGTGATACAAATAATCCAAAATGTAGGCTATAAAAAGAGCAGCAAACAGAACACATGGAGAATATAAAATTGGAGGATCTATAGAGGGAGATAAATGTGGTGTAGAACAGATTCTTGTGATGTACAATTATTCAGTTTAAATCTACAGTAAATGTAATCAAAATATGATAAAGAACTTTTATTTTGAAATGACACATCAGATCTTCTTGATCTTACGTGAGTGACACGTTTAGGTGGTTTCTAAAGTGAAATTATTCTGTGCAATCAGGAGGATTCATTTAAATGACCCTGTAAATGCAGAGTAAAATTGATCAAAATGATCATTTGGAGGTCCTTTATTTTGAAATGGCACATCACATCTTCTTGATCTTCACTACACCTGTAGGTGGTATTCTACCATTCTGTAGTGAAATTATTCAGTGCAATCAGAAGGATTCCTTTTAATTACACTGTAAAAGTAGAGTAAAAGTAATAGTTTAAATTTACTTTCAAGGTTTTTATTTTCAAAGCCATATTTGTCATCATAAATTAAATACAGTTTTATTCATGATTTATTAGTTCTGAATTAACTGATTCACTTATTTATTTATTTATTTATACTCATTCTGTACACATTTACATTAAAATAAATAAATTTCATAAATGTGGAATCACAGGCCACATCACCCATTACCGTAATCTATTTGCAAATATTCCGGGGGCTGGCTTGACCAAGATTTTTGAAGTGGAGGGTGGCTTGACCGCAGTAAAATGCTGGAGTGTCACGGCTGATCCACAGCATAACGTCATCAAATATACTGTTTATATGTTTATATTTAATGCAATGCAAAATTGTTATTGCTAATTTTAAGTTTCCGAGTTTTGCAGTTAATTTGTTGCATGACTTGTTTTCGTCCTACGTGTTGTCATGCAAATAAAAATATAATTGCTGTGTCTACGGCATACAGCAATTGAAGTGCTTTATGTCCACCCCCATAGGCTATATAAATACTAATCAATATCGGGTGTAAAATATAAATAATTGTGTAAACTAACATAGATGGGGCAGTCATGGTCTTGTGGTAGGGAACTGGTCTTGTGACCGGAGGGTCGTGGGTTCGATTCCCAGGCCTGAGGCCATGACTGAGGTGCCCTTGAGCAAGGCACCTAACCCCAACTGCTCCCCGGGCACCGGGCTACCCACCACTCTGGGCATGTGTGCACCACAGCCCCCTAGTAATCACTAGTGTATGTGTTCTAACTGCACAGATGGGTAAATGCGGAAGACAAATTTCGATTGGGGTGTAAATTCACAATTGACAAATATGGCACATTTCATTTTTCATTTCAGATGACGTTGAGGTTCCGAAAAAGTCAGTCACCTCCAGTAGGAGGCGATATTCACTATTTTGGTCGCCAAATCTCTTTCACATAGAAGAAGAGAGCAATGTGACTGCCATAGTGGATGGAAAGTTAGCTCTGTACCCGTTTGAACAAAGCTCGAAGTCAAACAAGTCCATGAGATTTTAAGTACTGGACAGCTTTGCACTGTGAATGGTACGTATTCCTTATTTTCTGTGAAATTTGAATGGATCTTCATACAGTTTAGCTTGAATAATATTTAGATGGCGAGTTATTTTAGAAGGTATGGTAGCCAGATTGCTCGCTAGCTGTCACCATGGAGCGACGCAGCTAAGCTGCACTGTACTCTTCTGGGCTAAGCTTACTTCATCCGTCCATCTAGCTAAATGTAGTTGCGAGTGTGTGTGTGTGATCTTAGGACTTATCAGATTAACTTAACGTGTTGTTTTAATGTGTTATTTAGTTTACCTACCTTCGATACTGCGTTATAACTTTGTTGTGACGGGGATTGCTGTGGAATAAACGTTATCCGTGGTCCTACTGTAGGGTCGCTAGCTAACGTGCTAGTTAGCCTTAACTTACTAGCTAACCTTTCTTAACCATAAGATAGCACTCTTGAGATGAACTCTCACTGAATACAAAATCCTAAAACGGTGGACAGGCGTTAAAAGTCTTTTTTTTATTTGTATAAATATTCAAATGTTAAAAACTGCATTGGGTCGTAACAATGTGCTTTCCTTTTTTGGGTTTAGTGACTGCTGCTCAGTCAGACGAGTCCCGTCGTCCAGTTTAGCGTCACAACTTTCACTTCCTAGCAAATGAAGGAGAACAAGGAGAACTCGACTCCTAGCAGTTTCACCACAAATCTGGACCACATAAAGCCATGCTGGTATTGGGACAAGAAGGACCTGGCCCACACCCCGTCCCAGTCAGAGGGCCTGGACCCGGCCACTGAGGCCAGATACAGAAGAGAGGGGGCCAGGTTTATATTTGACGTAGGAACTCGATTAGGGCTGTATCCTTTCGCTTTCATTGTGACCTTGAATTGTTGTGTGGAAAGATCCAGACACAAAGTATAGCCAGCTATTTTTATGTATGCTCTGTGATGTATGATTTGTAGAATCTGTAACTGTAGATTTTTTCCTTAACATTTTCTCCTTTTAATAGACATTATGATACATTGGCCACTGGAATTATATACTTCCACCGCTTTTACATGTTTCACTCTTTCAAACAGTTTCCCAGATATGTAAGTATGACTATGACATTGTTGGTGAATACTGATTTCTGGATTCTCCCTCTTGGAGCATAACCTCTTTGGTGCAGAGGTTAGCCATACTTTGATAGTGTATTTCTGTTGTTACTAGATCTGTATGAATAGTCTCATACTGAATCCTAAATATATGTACATAAAGCTTACTAACGCACACATTCACACTTAGGCAGCTATTTCATGAGCTAGATTCATATCTGGATTATCAGGTAATTGTCATGTGGATAGAAAAACAGCACAGCAGAATCAAGTCTTGGGAAAAGGAGGTTAGGATAAAGATAAACTATTTCAGATATATAAATAACTACAGACATGAATAGATACATTATGACATGGAGATCTTCAGTGTTTGTAAAAGAAACGCATCTTATTAGGCAAGTGTTTGCAAATCTTTTACAGCTTGTGTAACCACACTGACCACATATAGCATCAACCAACTTTGTGTTATAAATACTGGCTTACTTGTCTTTTACCACACACAATCATAACGTGACACATGACTTGTTTCACAAGAAGACAATTTTTTAGTAGGGAGTGTGCATTAGAAAATGGCAACAGTTTTTTTTTGTGTTGTACTTTAATGTGATTATGTACTTTACCAGTAGCTAAGAATTATTTAATCGAGTGCTTTCTAAATTACTTCATACACTTTGAAATTGTAACTTGTGCTTTAAAAGAGAGTGAAGAATGCTGATTGCTCATTATCACACAAGCTTCAAACAGCACAGAAACATGCTTGATACTTTGTAACTGGGTGGCAGCCTCGTGTCTAATGGGCTTTTGTGTGCAGTTTGAGTTGCATTTGCTGTTCATTGTTTCCCCCATTTTACATTCTAGGTGACTGGGGCCTGCTGTCTCTTTTTGGCTGGAAAGGTTGAGGAAACGCCAAAGAAGTGTAAAGACATCATCAAAACGGCCCGCAGCTTGCTCAACGATGTGCAGTTTGCACAGTTTGGAGATGATCCAAAGGTGGGTGGGGTGCCAAGGGTGGGCACATAAGGCACAAAATAACTTTTTTTAATTCAAGCACCACCCCCGCCCACTAACTTTGAAGGCCTGCTTTACTGGTTTTATTCTCAAGTGGAAAGATAACATTGTGCAAAATCCACATCTAATCCTCATTGGATTCCCCAAAATGGGATGACTTTGTAAATTGGGTGTTTGTAAACCTTTTGTGAAGTGGGAGAAACTGTATCATTTATCTGGCTGTGCAAGGTCTTGAATGCAAGTAGACAGCATGTACCGTAATATAATGCCATTGCTTCATTTTACAATTTAATGTTTTTTGATACATCTGTATCTACATCTGAATGGTCATTGCTTAATTGTTACAGATTCCATTGTATATGTTTCTTTCTGTAAGGAGATTTGTTTTTCAATGGATGTGTATTTATAAACAGGAAGAAGTTATGGTGTTGGAGAGAATATTGCTCCAGACAATTAAGTTTGATCTTCAAGTGGAGCATCCCTATCAATTCCTCCTGCGATATGCCAAGCAACTTAAAGGTAAACAGTCTGGTACCAGACGTTTTAGAGCTTGTTCTGATGGTTGGGTTTGTTTGGCTTGCTAGCAATTATTTTCCTCTGCTGTACATTACAGGTGACAAGAACAAAGTGCAGAAGCTTGTGCAGATGGCTTGGACCTTTGTTAATGACAGGTCAGTGTTTAAGGCTAAAGCCCTTCCTTGGAGTTGCAAAACAATGCATTAAACACTCAGAATCTGATGCATGGCATAAACACTCATACATAAGTGTCCAGGTAGCATATGCAAGCCAGTGCGCTGACCAAATTAACCTGGGGTGTTTGTCTTTGTTGCCAGCCTGTGCACAATGCTCTCACTTCAGTGGGAACCAGAAATCATCGCTGTGGCAGTTATGTACTTGGCCGGTCGTCTGTGTAAGTTTGACATCCAGGAATGGACATCCAAGCAGTCTTCTCGCCGCTGGTGGGAACAGTTTGTGCAGGACGTCCCCGTAGAGCTGCTGGAGGGTAGGAGTCTTGCATGTACCCAACACTGTTTACTCCTATTTTAGTGATTTGTGGTTTATGATTATTGATTCAGATGGAGTTAGGGGAGTGCTAAACTTCTCGCAATCGTTACTGCTGGCATCTGTGTGTTAGCTATATTTTAACTTCAGCAAAATAAAGCAGTATGAGTTGGTGTGTTCAAGTTTACTTATTGACCATTTTGGTGTTGCACACTGTTGCTGTGTTTTTGCAGATATCTGCCACCAAATCCTGGACCTGTATTCCCAGGGCAAACAGCCTATCCCACAGCAGCCCCAAATGCAGGAGAAAGACAAGCCGCCCCCACCGCCAGTGATCCAGCCGAGCCAGTCAGCAGTGCCGAACCCAGCGGCTCCGCCTCCACCTAAGAAAACCTCCCCCCAGGCCAGCCCCCCTCGTCAGCTGAAGCGCCAGCATGTGAGTGCACTCTGTAGACAGTAAACACCAGCCAAAGCTAAAATCCACATCACTTATTCTTATTGTAAATACTAAATTGATCATGCAAATGGCAAATAAGCTGCTTCCTTTGTGCCCTCCATAATTCAGTAAATTGTTAATAAAAAAAGAATTTCTACATGAAGGAAATTTTTATTTTTGTGGGGATGAATGTAAAGTGTTGAATGCTCTAATTTCTTTATAAAGAGAAATTTCTACTGAAGTCAGGAATACCTTCACCATTACATACATAAACGTTTTTCATGTATTTTATTTCTTAGGTTTCTCCAAAGGAAGAACCAAAGGCTGCCCCAGGTAAGGATGGTGTGGTGCTGGGGTGGAACAGTGGCAGTGTAGTTTGAGCCAATAAAAAGCTTTTGATGACTTATTTTTTCTTTCTTACTTTCTTTCAGAGCAAGTTGGTTCTAAAATTCCCCGTCTGGAAAGCCCAATGCCTCCCTTACCAGTTGCTCAGCCTCCTGGTAAAAATCTGTTACTGCACACACAATCACATTAATTGTACCAATGTTTAAGAATAATAAAATGTACTGTACAAAATTAATTTCACTTTTGGCTGAAATTTTGCATAAATCACTTCATAGAAAAGCATCCAATTATTTATTTGATATATATTCTCTAAATGGAATATGCTTTTGGTATGTAAGTGTACAGAAATTGTTCACAGAGGTGAACCTGAATTATGATTTTAGTATGCTGCCTTTGGTCAGGGCTGGCAAACACTAGTTATAGTTTAATTTTAGATTTAGATTATGTAAAGATGCAAAATATTAAATTCAAATTGCATATGTTTCCATCTTGGGACACTTTTCACCATTTTGATTTGAACTCTCCCTTTAGATCGCAAAGCCCCGCCCTCAGCACCTGCCCCACCCACAGAGGCAGAGCCAGCAGCCTCTGCTGACTCGGACTTATCCAAGGCACCTCCCCTGCCTCATGGAGCTCCGCCCCCTCTTCCTCACCGACCACCACCTCCACCCCCCTCCAGCTACATCATGGGCATGTCCACCTCCAGCTCTTACATGTCGGGTGAGGGCTTCCAGAGCCTGCAGTCCATGATGAAGACTGAAACTCCATCATATGCTCCCATGCCCTCTTACGGGATGCCATACCACCCACATGTTTACCCCCCTCCAAACCAACCTCCTCCGGGCCCTCCGCCACCTGCGTCTTACCCTCCTCCCAACCTTCCACCACCCAACCCAGCCTACCCCCCACCTGGCTACAACCACAGCTACCCTCCTCCACCTCCCCGCATGCCACCCGGGCACGCAGTGCCTCCGCCCGGCATGGGTTTACCACCAGCTGGGTATCCACCTCCGCCAGTCCCCCCCGGCCAGCCTCAGGTGCCCCTACCGCCTGGCATGCCACCCGTGGCAGGGATGAACCGTGGAACCTGGATGAGATGAGAAACCATGCGGTGGCTATGCAAATGAGTCTGGGGAAATTCAGCGGAGTGGATTCTGCCATGGAGACATGGAGACGTTCGTTCCCAGCCTTCCCTTTCTGAATACCATTCCACCAATTGTGTCATCAGTCACAAGTCTCAGGAAGGTCCTGTAATGTGGGTTTGACTTTTATGTAGTTATGCACTGTCAGCTTTTTGTATGACTTGCCTGTATTCTGTTATAAGGATACAGATAAAGTATGTACATCTTTGCAAAGTTCCCCTTTTACACTTTAATAATGACTTAATTACTCCTCAGTTTGACATTAACCATTCTAAATGTAGATAAGTTTATTTTGTATCAGCATAAAAGAACATCCAGGCTGATGTGATCCACCAGTGTGCAGGGTGTGGCCGTACCTCTTTAAGTGATACCAGTAGGACATGAGCAATGGTGGAATGGAATTCAGTGTCTACAAATTAATCTGACCAATTTTTAAAATCTGTGAATATCAGAAACATGCTTGGCCTGAAGACAGCAGAGTTTCCTATGAAGCCAATATTATAATTATTTCTTTGAAGGGAATGTTTCTTGTTCAGAATGGTACTTGCATTCCATACATGTCTGGGAAGGAAATGGATTGGACCTTTAGAGAACATGAATTCCTGATTGTACAAATGGTTAACCTGCACTGTCAAACATTTTGTCTAAACTAGATAGTAGTTCCTCATGTCCATTTATGCTATTGTACAACAGAATGCATAAATATTTTGTTACTTATACACAAGATGCCATAACGTGTTCAGTTGTCTTTTCATTCAAATGTGTTCAACATTTATTTATTAACATGACAGTTAATAAACAGTTGTGTGACCATCATTTATCAAATGGATTCAGGCATTAAACTACCAATTAAAATGCATAAAATAATTTTGTAAATATATTTCATGACTAGAACTGGAGACATCATTTTAGCTTTTCCAGATGTGCCTTAGGCTAGAATCTGATATGCCTGCAATTTTTTTTTTTTTTTGGGGCACTTGGGGTAATAAAGATTTTTGTCCCTGCCCTGCTTTCACCATACTATTTGCTGCTTTTTATTGTTTGTGTGTGTGGTGAGGGGAGGGAGGGGCAAGTGGCATTTAAAATGAGTTATACTTTTCATTTGGCCAATCCTCCGCTACATGTCCATAGTCTTCCTTCTGAGTTGTATATTCGGAATTGTATAGTGTAGTGCATTCGGTGTCTTTAAACCCTGGATACTGTCCCTGTATAGGACATCTGCCAACTCTAAACCAACTAGTTTCAGCCTACCTGGAATCCAGCTTTGCTTACTCAATTTAATATACAACGAGAACACTAATAAGTTATTAAACTACTACTTATTAGTAATAACATTGGGGAAAAGGTGAACAATTGTTTTAGAAATAGATCCCATGCCTCTTCATAAAGGAATTTTGTGACCAGGTGTGGGTAACACAAATACCAACTGGATGCGTTGGCCATAACTGGACAAAAGATTTCTACAAAGTCACCAAGATCGGGCGCACACAACTTAATTTTCATTTTGGCTCTTAAAGCCAATTAACTGACATCTAAACTCATGGTTCTTGTTATAAATAGCAGCATTGAATATGTGGATAGGAAAACAGGCAACTGTAGAGGTGAAGTCTGGTTTACATCAACCTCAGTATGTATTTGCAAAAACCACAGAGTACGACTGAAAGAAACAAGTAGTTTATTGACAAAAATGTAAAAGTGGTCCACTACTCCATTTTATACATTAGCCATGCTAATAAGGAAGGCAATTAATAATACTGCTGATTTAATGCTGATTCACATCAGTGTCTTACATGTATCTGGAAAATACTACAAAAGGTCCATAGTTTTCAAATGAAAACCCATGCATAACAAAGGCAGCAGATCAGAAATAAAATTGTCCAAAAATTATTCATGGATTTTTTAAATCAATTCCAAAATTAAACAATAGCAGGGTGCCTTATTAGTATAAGGTAGGACAACATGTTCTAATTTGGAACAGTAGGCTATATACAGTGACACATGAACTTGAACAAGCCCTTCTATCACATTTGTAGGAACCAATCAAAAGAACCTCCCCTTAAGAAGAAACATTTCCAATTGGTTCATGTGGTCCAACATTAATGAATACATCTCTGCTTGAAAAGTAAATTAGCCCATAATGTCTGTGAATGTCCCCAATATAGACCTTCTATTTTTTGATCTAGGAAGGTTAAGATTTCTGCACAGACACTCATGCAGCAGAATGGCTGAACATCACCTGCTACATCCAGTACTTCTAAAAGCCTCTAAATGTGTAGAATTCTAGGTGCTTCATTTTTTTCTGACAGTAAACAAATAAGCTCAAATACTCTATTCTACTTATCATTATGCCAACAATAATAATGTAGCCATCAGCTAGCTTAGCAACAAGTTAGCAGGGAGAACTGTGAAATGCACTATGGATACAATAGTCATGTTCAGCTATTCAAAATAGAGCTACAACCTTGGGTAATAATCCGATAGACAAAAATTTCCATTATGGCTATTAAACAAGCAATCCTAAAGTTCCTGTATGACTCTGCAGTCTTCCACCGAGACATGGCGAAGGTGATTGTCAGGCATGCGCAGCACACGACTGTGAACGGTGATGTAGCGTGTTTGTAAATGAAGATCAGTGGCATTTCCGTCTAATGACAAAATTGTAAGCGAGCAATAAGTGGAATAAAAATGCAGAATTTCACCGTGTGACTGGTTGGCTGTACCTTTCTACTAAAGAAATTCTTGTCATTCTTAGGTTGTGTTTTTATTTAACAAATTGAACAATAAACACATGGACAATAAAAAGATAACACTTTTGAAAGAAGTAGTGACATGACTACATGTTTGTACATTATTTTACATGATATAAAGTTTCTACAAAGTATAGCACAATGACTAAGTTCAATATTTCGCAGTAGGTTACACATTAACCTCTGTTATTTAACCATTAAAGGGGGTGTTCACCTTATTTCACATTTGACCCCTTCTAAGTATTTACTGAACGATTTCTGGGCACCTCATATAGTTTTCATATCAATTGCTTAACTGCCCCATCCCCAGCGAACTCCGTTCAGTGGCATTATACATATTACACACATTGTAAAGACAGCCCTTGCAGGGCTCCAAACAAAAAAATGTTACTCAAGAAGCCAGTGGCTCCTAAAGGGAAAACAAATCAGGTGCCAATAAATTTTTCTATGCGCAATAATAATATACAAACTAATAAGCCTTGTAACTGCGGTAAAGTTGGTTTCACATTCGCATATTTGGAATTTTTTTTATGTACTACTGTCACCGCTACAGTTGTAGGGGTTTGTCTTGGTTGCCAAAAATAAGAATTTGCATTTTGGCTCTTTTGCAAATACTGTCAAAGTTATTTAAGAAAGAATTCCAAATATGCGAACGTAAAACCAACATTACCGCAGTTTCCATGTATGCATATGAGTGACTTTTGATCCCAATAAAATTAACTTAAAACTGTGTACAGTTATAAAGAAGTGTGAACTCTTCGGACAGAGATGTAGATCCGATATTTTTCGCTTCGCCATTCTCAACAAGCTTAGTGCTAAAGTTTCAGCTCGGATACAATGCTTTGCGAGTCACGCTAGTGATGGAATTAACTTTTAAAATACAAACTCAAAAGAAAACGGTGGATATTTTTTACAATTACAAAAAATCCTCACCCATATAAAATAAAGATGTTGTATCATCTGTCGCCACTGGCGAATAAAATAATTACATTACTTGCAAATTAATATTTATGGTCACGATTGCTACCATTTTAGTCCCAGTCTGGAGCCCTGCCCTTGGCTGATAAGGAACTTCATAATTCACTGAGACATTTTTCAGAAAAAGCCTTTGTAGATGTACATTTTTAAAGTTTTGATTTTGTGCTTCAGTGAAAGATTATTCGTCTGCTCTGTCAGGTCTGTGTCACTTCCTGCACGTGTTCATATGTATGTGAGGTAGATTTTGACTTGCTTTGAAGATGGTGTGGTTGCGCCATATCAGTCATATTTATAGTGTTGTATTGCTTGTAGCCATAATTGGCTTACTGTAAAAAAGATAAATATGGCACTTTTGCTCTTGATAGAAATGTCCGCAACAGCATTGCACCTCATGCTTTGTATTGAGTCGACAAAATGAGCTAACAGGAACTAAAAACAATATTGCCAGCAAGTTTTACACCCATGCGGTTTCCTGTTTTTAATCCAATCATATACCATAGTGGTTTGTCCCTCCAGCAATCCCAAAATTCAAACCACAAAGAAAAGAATGGACCAGATCACTAAGGTAACATGTTGGGCTCATGATCAATTGACATTAAGTACATTTATAAATTCCTTTGAATATAACTTGAATATGGAATTGCCTAATTTTCACTAGAGGGGAAAGATAATATATTAATATATTGATACAAAAATGTTTTGACAATTCACAAAAAAACTTCCAAAACGCATCTAACAGTGATTGGTGTGATTTTGTGTGAACTTCCCCTTTAAACAGAGTGAAAGTTTTGCAGCACCAAGACACAAAGGGTGTTAGCTCATGCTGGAACCAGGGACAACGATTTGGCAAAAAAAGTGGATTTGCTGGTGCAGCCCGCTTTACTGGGGATTTGGAAGGAGCTTCATGACCCAAACGCCACAAATCAGAAGTGCTATTAGATGGAGCTGAAATGACTGTTGGGCCATTCCATGTTAAAAGTGTGAGGAAGCGTAAGGGCTGAACTGGGGCAACAAGATGCTACATGGCCAACACTGCTACAGAGGGCCTTTGAACTGATTCCCAGAGAGATGCTGTCGGATGGACGGCTTTGATCCAGCTGCATTTCCTAGCTTGCGCCACACCACCTTGAAAAATGCCCCAACACACACACACACACACACACACACACACACACACACACACACACACACACACACACACACACACACACACAATCTAAGGTAAATAAAAATTGGAAAATGAAAATAAATAAATTGAAAATCTAAGATAAATGTAAGGCTTTGAAAATTTTGTCAACCCATTGTTGGCCCTTTAAATGCAAACCCAACCATCACCTGGTGGAGGTTACAGGTGAGGGGAGCATAGGCATGTTTTTGTGCAAAAGCCTGCTCCTACATTCCACAGAGAGGCCATACAGGGCTTGGTTTTGCACTGACTGACAGAAAGGGGCCATGGGGGACAGCCCTGCTCCTTGTAGTCTTTGCTCTTAATTTATTGGAAGGAACTCTTGAGTACAAAGACCTATTAAGCTAGCCAATTAGAAAAGTGACAGCTCAGAGTTGTGAGTAACTTGACAGTCAGTAGTTTTACACAAAAGGGGGCAAGACTGATATATTTAAAAAGCTGAACAGACAGAAAAAGAGAAAGTGTGAGAGAGGAAGAGAGAGGGAGAGAAAAAGTTTTGCTCACATTGCACATCTCACGAACAATGGCCTTCTCCTTCTCGCTCAGGCCTTCTCGCTCATAGTCTTCTGGAAGCTTCTTGTCCAGATTTTCATGGACTTCCAAGACCTGTCATTACAGAAGAGTACTTAACAAATCTTAAACAGAAGCACACATTGCCGCCTGCCCCTTTCAGTCAAGGACCTGACAGGTGAGCATTACCCTCTCCCAAATGAGATAGGGGCTGGACTGGAACATGCTGATGACTTACTGCATTGCACATCAGCAAAGTGTAAAACAGGAGACACTGCAAGTCAAGGACAGAGGCCACACTCTCTGAAGTGGGCATGTCATGAATATTCTGCTAGCAGCTATGTAAGTTTAATGAAGTCAGCACCACCAAGGTTAACCTGCTCTTAAAGGAAAAAGTTCCAGGGCAGACTCATTCCTGAACATGCTGGGTTGCATATTTATACAGCTATCCAATGTTGAAAGGTTACCAACAGACAGTGGTCTCATTACCAGCATATATTCTATATGCTACACTACACAATATGAGGATATATACATGAGGTTATATATTTGATAGAGACAAAAAAGCATTTCTTTAAGTTGTACTGGACAAGTGCATTTACTAAACACTGTAAATATGAATGTGAGTATGAACGCCTCCCTTGGGACTTGGCAGTCAATATTTGTTCCTTAGGTCTTCATTATTAGTTACACGATTTTTAAGGTACCTTTTTAAGTTAGGTAGCATGCATTGCAAACAGACGCAAGTAAATATTTTTTGTGTAAGACTACACATAATTAGGAGATGGAAAGATGACACTATCCATCCCAGTACCTTCATGGCATTAACCACTGCTTCCGGTTTCTGGATGGAAGAGACGAACCCTGTGGATGGTGAGGACTCGCTCGTTTGGAGACCCCCTGTCCCCTAATAACACACACACACACACACACACACACACACACACACACACACACACACACACACACACACACACACACACACACACACACACACACACACACACACACCTACCTTAAAACATACAGGATAAGCTATTACAGAAATACATATACAGCTGTACCGTGCATTTACAAATGCATTTTTTATGAAAATGAGCAGCGATGTAATAATAATATGGATAAACATTAAGCCACATGTACACATATTTAGTCATTATGAATGTGAATTGTGATGTAGTTACAAATATATTTGCTGCAAGGAGCATGTCTGTCTACTGACATGTCAGATCAAATTATTTGACTCATGCACATTGCAGTGTATACGAGAAGCAACGGGGTGGTTAATTATAACTCAAATAGCATTTTAACATACAGTGAGCATTAGTTTAAAAAACACTGTGTATTAGGTCGCATCTCTTAGCCATTTGTAAACAATCTGTGTGCACTGCAGGCCTCTTTGCCCCTTTACTATCATCTTTGTAGCAAATGTCTTGGCAAACATTTATCCCTTACATTATTATTATTATTATTATTATTATCCCTGTCTATGCGAAATTATTGCTCAATTTCAGTGCTGGGTGATATTCTAATTAACGTTTTCACATGATCTTTCAATTTTGACAGTTGAGGTTTAACATATTTATGTCACAGTACGGTGGGCCCCCTACCGGTCGCCTCCGTCCACAGCGGCAGTTGTTGTTGTGTTGTGTTCGTCCCTCAGGTGGGCGGAGCCTGCGATCCGTCTCACCTGAGGGTTGTTTGTTTGTCTATATATGTCTTGTCTTTGTACCAGTTGACTGCTGGTTATTATATCCTTCATTTGGATCAAGTCACGGGTTTTTGGTTTGCACACTTTTCTATTAAACCATACATTTTCCCTGAGACTTGGCGTGATCGCTTCCTTTTTGTTTTGCTCACCCTGCCAGTCACAATTTAGGTATATTTTAATTAAAATACCCATTAACACTATTCAATTACATCATTTTAATATGGTATGTAGCTAGGTTAAACAACAATAAAAACATGTTAACTCATTAAACATTGGTTCCTACAGAGCTTTTCCATCAGAAGGCGGTAGAGGAGCCTGCTTGTACCAAAAACGTTCAGAAAACTCAAAGCCTCCATTAAAAGACGGCCAACATTTCATATTGTGAATGAAATGCTATTTAAGCCTACAGGTCATCCAGTGCTGTATATTCATTGAGCATGACCTGCAAGTGCTGCCTGCCGTGAGCATGTCACCTTGAGTTCCTTCTTTGTGCTCATTTGATCTTAGTTCTTCTGCAATTCTGCGCCTTTGTTTTGCTGGGCATTTGCTATCTTGCATGTTATGGCCAATAAAGCTCTACAAACGCCTTTAACACCTCCTTCTGCTTCTGCCCTGTCACAGCAAAAGACACGGTGTCCGTTTACTATATTGAAAAAGAAGCAATCATTAATATTAATATTTTTTTCATTTCACTGTGAAAAAATAAAATTAAAATCAGTATTTAAGCTTAAAATAATTAACCTGAAATTCAGAGTTTGGATAACTTCAAATAGTACATTAAGAATTATTATTATTTTTAAGTTTAAAACCTGCATAATTTTTAGTGTTCCTTATTGTCACTGGGTATGCTTCAACTGCTTACATTATTATTATTATTATTATTATTATTATTATTATTATTATTAGTAGTAGTAGTAGTAATAGTAGTGGTGGTGGTTGTAATTGTGTATGAGTGTGTGTGTGCGTGTGTGTGTGTGTGTGTGTGTGTGAGACAGAGAGTGTGAGTAAGCTCCTTCTGTGTTTTTCATATGCATTAGCAAATTAGTGTTTTTATTTGTTTGTTTGTGATGGTCTATTGTTTTCAACCAACCCTTTTTTTCTGAAAAAGTAATCTGAAAGTAATCCTTTTTGCTTTGTAACAGAAAATGGCATGAAAGGTCCACAGGTTGACCATGCATTTGGGGTGTGCAAGAAAGTTGTAAATGTGTTTTCCTTCAGCTGAAAGAGAAGAGACTTGGCTTCAGCATAGGCTAGTTGGCGTTCCAGACAAAAAAAAAATTGAGCAGATTGAGCAGGAGAAAGCCATAGCTCGGCTTCTGGGTTCAGATACAAAGTCCTGGCAGCTAGAACCTACATGTATTAAGAGTCAGTGGAAAAAAGCTGTAAGTCCACTACAGGAGTTCACCAACACCCTGTGAAAAGTCAGGTGAAGAGTATGTCCAGCAGCATTCTACAGTTAAATGAGGAAGGGACTGAGCTCACAAAACACCTCACAAGCACCACTCTACAGTACTTCAATAGTAAATACAATGAACCTGCTATAAGTCCATTGCCATGTCCATTCCCACTCTCATGGATGCCCTGTTTCTCACATCTTACCACGGAAATAGAAATTTGCAGTTAATCAGGAATGAGATTAGGACTGCGTTCGGGTCTGGATCCGGACCGCGGTCCGCCTGTTAGTGACCTCTGCTCTACAGTTTCTTCTAATAAAATAAACATAAAATTGTCCTTTTTCAATTGCATTAAATAAGAACAATATATGTACATATTTGTAAGAACAATATCAATATCTGTATTAGCATTACCTGAATTTGCATATATGTATTTGCAGTATCTCCTAGCTCTAAATTCAGTAGATTTGGCTCTAGAATTTTCTCACTAAAACTAAGAGCTACTGACATTTCATTAAGGTAGTTTTTATTCTACTGAATATTATTGACGGGTTTATTTTTTCCTTTGTATTGTAATGTCTTAATTCCTTTGTGTGAGAGGGTCCACGTAAAAATGCAATTTAATGACATGATTATGTTGCTCATTTTATTGTATTTTACAACAGGAAATTCATCTCAGCTATCATCGACCTTGTTTAATTATTGCTCTGCAGTTAAATTTGAAGTTAAAATATGAAGTCAAAAATAATTTACTTTATGTTTTGTACATGCATGCACATATGTGTCTATTTCAGACAGAGGACCTTCAAGAAAGGTCTGCTTCAACACCTTGATTGGAATCTACCTGTGGTAAATTCAGTTGATTGGACAAGATTTGGACAGATGCACACATGCCTATATAAGGTATCACAGTTAAGAATGTATATTAGAGGATAAAACAAAGGAAGAAAGAACTGCTTGTAGAGCTCAGGGACAGGATTGTGTGGAGGCACAGATCTGGAGTATACAAAAATATGCTGCACTGAATGTTCCTAAGGCCACAGTGGCCTCCATAATTTTTAAATGGAAGAAGATTGAAAGCTGGACACTTCATAAAGAGGAGTGACTTGGCTGACCTCCAAAGATTCTGTAGGCAGATTCGACCAAACTTCTAGAAGGTCAATCATCAATGTCAACCATAAATCTTGTGGATCACAAGATTTTCTGGTTTAATGAAACCAAGATATAACCTTTTAGTCTTTGTTCTAAGTGTCATACATGAAGGAAACCAGGCACTACTGTTCACCTGCCCAATACCATCCCTACAATGAAGCTGGGTGGTGGAAGCATCAAGCCATAGGAGTGTTTAACAGCTGGGACAGGGAGACCCATCAAGGTTGAGGGACAGACAAACGGAGCAAAGCACAGACATCTAAATGAAAACCTGACACAGAGTGCTCGGGACCTCAGGCTGTGCCAAAGTTTCCCCTTTGAACAAGACATTGGATAAGGGACAACTCTCGATCATCTCTGGAGAGATCTGAAAATTGCTGACAGAGGTTGAGAGGATCTGCAGAGATGAATTACAGAAAATCTCCAAATGCAGGGAGGCAAACCTTGTAGCATCATACTCAAAAAAACTGGAGTCTGTAATCACTGCCAAATGTGCTTCAACTAAGTGCTGGGTATGAATTCTAATGCTGATGCAATATTTTAGTTTTTTATCTTCAATAAATTTGCGAAGCATTTCTAAAATCCTGTTATAACAATAATTATTTGGTAGTCATTATTAAGTGCAGAACAATGGGGGGGGGGGGGCTAAAGGATCACTAATGAATGTGGGGAGTGAAGGCTAGCCTGTCTGAGCCATCCCACAGAAGAACTACTGTCCCAAAAGTTGCTGGAAAAGTTAGTCAAAGTCAAATTTATTTATTTAGCACTTTTTACAACACATGTTGCCACAAAGTAGCTTTACACTTGCATAGGTCTAGATCCCTAATGAGCAAGCCAGGGGCAACAAGGTCAAGGAAAAACTCCCTAGGTGGGGATTAAGAAGAAACCTTGGGAGGACCAAGACATAGACTTAATAATAACATAATGGAAAAGTTATGACAGAAAGGTGTCAGAACACAGTGCACAGTAGCTTCCTCCATATAAAACTGCACAGCTGCAGAACTGGCCATGTTGACCCCTGTCCACCACTGAACGTGCTTACAATGGGCACATGAGCATCAGGACTAGACCATAGAGCAATGAATGAAGGTCATTTGGATAGAGAGATGGCATCAGGATGAATGGGAGAAGGCAAGCAGGTAGAGGCAGTGTGATGCTCTGGGCAATGTTCTGCTGGGAAAGCTTGGGTCCTGCCAATCATTTGAAAGTTACATAATCCACCTACATAAATATTGATGCAGACCAAGATCCCCCCTTGTACAGCAGGAAAATGCATCCTGCCATACTGCATCAATTGTTCATAAGTGAATTCAGGAACATGAGAATTCAAAGTGTTGACATCTAAATTTCCCACATCTCTGTCTGATTGGGCATCTGTGGGATTTGCTGGAAAAACAAGTCTGATCCATGGTGCCTCCATCCTGCAACTTACAAGACATGAAGGATGATCATGTCCTGGTACAAAAAAAACTGCAGGACTCATTAAGAGTCCATGCCTCATCTAATGTAGTAGAAGGAGCCAAGGCCACTTCACCATCACAACACAGAGATGCCCTCCCCTCACAAAGCGAGAGACACTGACCTCATCTAATCCCTTAAAACGCTTGGGAAAGGTAACGAAGGTTTTCTACCCATCATGCATTTAGTATTAATTGATTCCATCATAATACCTTTTATTGTATAATCACCCCACACTGATGCATATCCATGTATTCCTGTGTGTTTCAGTAGTTTAGATATACATGCCCCTATATTCTTGAATTGTATTATGAATGCATGCATGCATATGTATTCCTGTGTGCTCTGCTATTTTAGACATGCTTGTTTATTAATTTTGTGTGTTAGTCATAGATCCAGTGGTCAACAGTGTAGTGACCAATGGGTGTACTATGATCACGCCCCTAAAAGTTAGTTAAAAAGCATTTCTCAAGAAGAAACTGAGTTGTTGGTGTCACGCCAAGAGACCGCAACCAACCATAGTTGTAGTGATGCCAAAAGACTGCAACCAAGTTCGAACCTGAGTCCAATCTCCAAGAATATCTTCTTCCTTTTATTTCTCGAGAAAAGCATTTAACCTAGTTTTGTGTTGTCGTTGAAACTTGCTATCATTCATCTAGTCTTTTAAGTCAATTTAATAAATTTTTTTCTTAGTTAAATTAAAGTTAACTTTGTTTGGCCGACAGGCATTGATTTTAGTTTAGCTTTAAGTAATTCTTGGCAAAGTAACCAACGCAAATAAGATTTTGACTGCGTACATGCCAGTGGCCACTGTGGCTAAGTCTACGCGATACAACACTAGGTAGTCTCAGAAAGGCTTAACCCTTTGGTAATAAGACTGATTCGACAATATTCCACCTGTTCCTGATATCAAAACATTGGTTCCTGAGCAATCAGGATGGTGTCCCATTTCAAAATTCATAAATAACCAGTGTATCCGCTACACTAAACAAACAAAATAGCAAAAAAAAAATAATTATTGGAATATAAGAATAAAAAAACATTAGGGATAACGTTATGGATTTGTCCATGACTTCTACCTTTTGGGACATATCACCTGCCAAATCTGGCCCTCACTGCAAGAAGTTTGTACACCTCTGCCTTAAGGTCAAACCATTTACTTAGAGCAGTAGCGAACTGTGACCATTAAACCTGGATGTATGTCAATGCTCTAGCATAGACCTACTGTGTAGTGATATGCATGTTATTTTGAGAGAATTCTCTCTGTGTTGTGGCTATAGCACTAAGGCACTATGTGTTGTAGTCAGTGTTTTGGCCAAAGCCCAAGAGCACTCACATTGACCAGGGCCTCCTGGCACTGGGGGAGGGATGACAGCTGGGACTCCGAGTGGTAAAGTGTCATGCCCTTCCGCAGCGAGCGCAGGTCCCCGGGGTTGCACTGCCGGATGACAAAGAAAGAACTATTAGTGTCCCACGACTTTGCACCATGCTGAACAGAAGATGCAGGACCATGTGTACAGTGCAAGATGAGTGAAGGTGACAACCCTGGTGAGGGGAAGGTGACAGCGAATAATAATAACAATATGGACTAACTGAAACATAGTGAGAGACTTTAGATTAAATCAAACTGTGGCAACAGCACCAAACATTTGTAAAGCAGTCACTATCCTTCCCCTCTAGAGTGCTGCATCTTTCTGCAAGAGGTTCATGGCTCAGCAAAGCACTGAACACTGTTCAGAACACCAACTCCCCACAATCTGACCCACTGAACACTGTTCAGAACACTGCCCCCCCCCTCAAATACCTCTTAAGATAGAAAGGTATCTTTCACACACACACACACACACACACACACACACACACACACACACACACACATAAACACACACACACACACACACACACACACACACACACACACACACACACACCACTCAGCATCCCAGTATAGCGGGGGCTGTCTGCAGGTAGGTTTTCCTGACTTGATACCTGAACAAAAGGTCTGATAAACCTGACAACCATCTGTGGCATTTTATGAATGTATCAGCATCATATTCCAAAAAAAAAAAAATTTGATAAGCAAATAATAGTTAGTTATAGTGCATTTCAGTCGCACCCATAGAAATTCATTCTCTTCTGTTGCCTTTACTTCAGAGAATGAAAGCTGACACAATCACATGTTTTATTCATTCAGAAAGCCTGTTTCAGTTTACAGGATTGCACAAAATAAACTTTTGGTACAGGCAAAAATATTACATAAACACAAACACACAGATCATTACTATGTTGGGCCACCGTTTTTCTTTCTTTTCTTATGTTGTTGATCTGCTGTCACCCATGCATTGACCATAGTTGGAAATTGGACTCCTTGTATTGTGTTAGAAATCTGCACACGTCTTTGGTGTTAGCGGGTCAATTTTGACCTGATTCAAATAAGCCTGAAAATACTCAAAATAACATTATCCAATGTTGTTACTCACCTCATAGACAACTTAGTATGTATTTACATCCACGTAAAGACCATTTTCAATGTTAATTTGTTGGTACCATTCACTTTTCATCTCACAATATAACACTCTATAAACAAAAACAGTTTTGTTTTTAATAAACAAAACTTTACTTTCAGTATAGTGAATTTCCTATAGTGAAGAAAAGGAGAAAAGGGTCTAATAGTCTAATATCTAGACAAGTCAAATGTATTTATGTAGTGCTTCTTTTTACAACACATGTTGTCTCAAAGCATGGGTCCAGATGCCTAATGAGCAAGCGAGGGGTCAACAGTGGCAAGAAAAAACTCCCTAGGCGGGGTTTAGAAGGAAACATTGAGAAGACCAAGACTCTGATCTGAGTCTAATAGACTAATATCAGAACACAGTGACTGAAATAGTATTTACACTCTCGTCTCCTTACTGTCAAAGCAGATCACTCTCAACAACACATGAAACGTCTGAAGATTGATCAGACTCACCATCCCATAAGTTGGCAGTAGCCTCATTACAGGATCTGTACACTCCAGCAAAAAGCCCCATGTAAGCACAAAGCTGTGGTTACTCCATCTCCATCTAGCTATCACGAAACATCCTTCTTTCTTCCAAGTTGGTCATCTCAAGCATGATCTTCTGATGTGTGTGTGTGGGTGGGTGAGGGTGTATGTGTGTGGCTTTAATTTGAGACATTTAGAATTTACTAAAATTATAAAAATTGCTTTTGTTGCGTTAAAATGGCTGTTTCTGACAGTACTTCTTACAGTACTTTTTACACACCTGAACTTTGAAAACGGGTCAAATCTGACCCTAACACAAGACAAACAGAGACCCATAACAAACAGTTACAAGAATACTCTTCAAGGAATCTCAATAACCCACATCACCTTGATCTACTGCTTCATCTTTGGTTTATGCTCAACACACAGTTGGGCTTTGTTTTGTTTCTGAATCCTCCTATTATAAAAATCAATGCAGGAGGTTACATTATTGACATGCCTTTGTGCATAACCTGAGCATGCACTTTCTGTATTCCTACAAGCACCTGAAGACCATTCATCTTTCCAAAATCCTGCTGTCCTGTGGATGGCGAACTTGCATCTTCATTAAAGAGGCTGGACATCTTTATATATTCACACTGCTCCACAGTCTAATGGCCAAGTAACATCCATCACAGTGTTGTTGCACAGGCTTGACCTGTCATTACACCATATGTTTCCAGTGGGTAGGTTCATAATACCAGAGTTGTGGGTCATAACTGTCCCAGGGTAATCATCCTCTGTCTGCTCTATTTCTTACAACGCATCATTCTAAACCACTTACACTTGTACTGCAGCGTACTAAATTTCCCTTTTCAAGCCGTTAGAACTCATGTCAGTAACAGTAATGCTATAATAAGTCAACACTTTAATAATTTTAAATATACGTTTTGTTATGGTACTAAGCCAATGTAATCAACCAAAATCTTCTATGTTCTGTTTATTCTTAGTTTCCCTTCCTGCCATTAGTATTTCATGTTGTTTTCTATGCCTGTTTTATGTGTTGTTTACTGTAATGTGTGTTAGCCTTTGTAAGTTAGTGGTTGTTGTCCCATTAGTGCATGGGTTAAAACAAGAAATTTTCATTTGACTGAAAATATTTCCTGGCAAAAGACAATGCCAGCAATCGCTGAAAATGTGGTGTAGTTGGGACACTGCCTATTTTGCCTAAATTCTACACAATAAACACATTTATAAAGTATATTTATACTCCTGTGTAAGGAGAGAAGAGATAATCTATGAAGTGACAAAATGCAACACCTGAGCTATAAATGTACATAAATGTTTGTATAATGGAGTTATCTGGGGGTCCTCTTCCAGAAAATTGTTTAAAGATCAAGTCAAATTTAGTGAATCCTTGTGAGTTTTAAAATGTATAAAGCAGTAAGATTACCTGCTTTAAATAGGTATGTTACAAAAAAATTTAATGTCCAAAAATGGCCAATTAAATCACTCCACTGGATAGTTTTTAAATACAAACAGAACAACACCAACCAGTTTGTACACAGGACCATGTAGGTTTGGATTTTCTTTCTCTCTTAATAATAAACACCTAAACAATTTAAAAACTGCATTTTGTGTTTACTTGTGTTGTCTTTGACTAATATTTAAATTGGTTTGATGTTCCAAAACACTTAAGTGTGACAAACATGCAAAAAAAAAGGAAATAAGGAATGTGTTTCACACCAATGTATGTACCCTCTGTATGTATGACAGAGGTGGGACCAAGTTAGTGTTTTGCAAGTCTCAAGTAAGTCCAAGTCTTTATCCTCAAGTCCCGAGTCAAGTCTCAAGCAAAGACAGTCAACTCAAGTCAAGTCTCGAGTCAAGACAGGCAACTGTCAAGTCAAGTCCCAAGTCTGAAACTTGGAATTTCAAGTCCTTTCGAGTCTTTTTTTTTTACAGGCACCAGCGCTTTACGAATGCTACGCTGATGCGTTTCTTTACTCGTTTTGTTGGTGTCCGCCAGCCAAAAGATGACAGATCATTTACATTTTATCTTCTCTTAATTACATAAATGTACTTAAACAAGAATGTTTCGTTACATCATTTTACACGAAAATAGCAAGCTTCATCGTAAGCAAGATGCTGTCATTACGAATGGTTATTCTAAACATTTGGATAAAATGTTTAAATATAGATTAATAAAAGGTTAGGGTTATTTTTTCATTGTTTTCTGTTATTGTGGGGTGTACTATTGTTACCTGGAGATTCAGTGGGGTCACATATTCTGATGGCTGCCGTCAGAATTGGTGACCCCAGTTAAAAAGGCTCACCTGTACATCCCATTCATGATTTCTTTGTTGGCTGCAATGGTGAGGGGATGGTAAATCTTGTTTAAGTACATTTATGTAATTAAGAGACGATAAAATGTAAATATAAACATCTGTCATATTTTGGCTCGTGGACACCAACAAAATGAGTAAAGAAAGTGCATCAGCGTAGTTTACGTAGCATTCGTAAAGCGTTTGTGCCTCTGAACAGAAACTGTGAAATAGCGCCCCCTGTGGTCACAAAACTCGACGCTCACAGAATCTGGTGTAACACCGGTCTGCGTCAGAAGGACAGAAATGAAATGAATGGGGTGCACTTTATAAATATTAATATGCGTTTTAAAATTTAGATTTGGGGTAAAAAAAAAAGCAAGTCTTTGCAAGTAAACAGGTTCAAGTCCAATTCAAGTCCCAAGTTATTGGTGTAAAAGTCCAAGTCAAGTCTAAGTCTCTGAATATTTTTTCAAGTCAAGACAAAAGTCTTAATATTAATGACTTGAGTCTGACTCGAGTCCAAGTCATGTGACTCGAGTCCCCACCTCTGCCATATGAGGAGTAAAGGGTGATATCACCAATTGAGTACCAAGCAGCATTTTCCTCAGAAAAAAAGGAGGTTATACAACCACAAATATACAATTAAAAATGTAACGTCTCCTAATCTTCTTCACATCAATCAGTTTGTTGAATTTGAATGATAAATACTGGATCTGGGAGCTTAAATTAATTATGCAGCTGGACACATCCGTACATGAAGGGGACATGCACTTCATATCATGCACCGGATCTCACTGAATCTTATGGGCAAAGCAATGGCTCTCTGTAAGCTGTTAGCTGAGCCATGCACCGATCTTTGAAAGCTGCCAGTATTAACCTGGTTAATCAAAGCAATTCTGATTCTAGTTCAGCGAAAAGACAAAAGGAGTCCCATCACCAGACAGAGAAAAGTAAAGTAAAGCCTGCAGAAGTGCCATTCACAGCAGGTCAACGAGCCGCGTGGAGGATTACCTTCAATGGTATCTTAGACAAGCTGTAACGGCTACAGGGCTGGGGGAACACAAGAGACACAAAGGGCAACGTTACAATTGAGCTTACACATGTAAATTACCACTTTTCACCCAGGTAAGGTCTATAAATGTTCCACAACAATTTAACTCTACTACTCTATAATTCTGTATAACTATACCTAGAGTAAACTGAGCTCTCCTTAGTAAGAACGGTGCCAAAAGAGGTCTGAGTGTCACCCTATATTCTCCTTTTGAAACCAGAGAAACGATTAATCTCGCTGCAGAATCTTCTCACTGCACCTGAACGACTGAAGGTTCCATCAATAAAAGCTCCAATCATAGCTTCTTTTTCTAAAACAGTGATCTGCTGCAAGAATGAGACCACAAATGCCCTTCATGTGTGGTGTCCTTGCGCATAAAAAAAGGGCCCCCTTAGTTTAGCTTTATGGCCAAACTTGTTTTACTACAGCCTGGCGGCTCTGCACAGCCATGTCTACTAAGTAAAGAGTGATACATAAATTTTTTGCTTTCTGCCAACACTTCTGGCACTGCCTTGCTCATAAACGGCAAAACGAATACTTTAATCCACACAGGCATCTGAAGATATAGATTCTGCATTGCGTAAATGCCCACACAATCTTCCCATTCTCATTGGAGATGAATAACTATGGCACACTTCAAAATGAAAGTGCTGGAGGGACAATTCCCTTAGCACCCATAAAGATTTAATTGCTCCCACAACTTTCTAATTACTAACGAGCTCAAAGAGGTTTCATTTCTGCCTACACAGCCATGAAAATGCCCAAGGTGAGGGAAAAAGGCTAACATTTCTTTCTCATTAATATGCAATGGGTCTGTAGTTTTGATGCTCCATTATTTGCCTTCCTCTGCATTGGGGAATACAGTAAAGCTTCTGCAACACCCTGGTGGAGTGTAGACATCTGGAGAAGTAAACCAGAACCAGCCAGTCCTTTTCTGTGCCAGTTTTTCTCTGAGGTCAACGAGTGAACTTTAAATGAACCCGTAAGGTCCACCTCTTCGGATGGTTAGAGACAGTTAAAGAGAGGCCACAATATTTTCTGACAGTTAAAGAGAGGCCACAAAATGCCTGCACGGTTTGTGAGGTTGCTTTGTGCAGTGCCTCTCTCCACAAAGCCTCATACCACCACAGATTAACAACACCTAAACCCGTCTTATATTGTTCCTTAGCAGGATCTTGCATGCAATAATCTGTGGTAAAGACTGATCATTGGAGTCTGTAGTGATGTCAGCACAGTTTGCACAGCTGTGCACAGAAGAAAAGGAGGAGGAGCAACAATGTTTACCTGTGACAGAAGTTTGCTGTTGTCGCTCTCAAGAATCCGCACCTTGGTTTCCAGTTGGCGTATGTAGTTCGAAGAAGTATCTGTGTACAACAGGAATCAGGGTTATGATCTCAGTAAAGAGAACAAGGTTAACTATTAAAAAATATATATTATTGTTGTCTCAGCAGCACAACTAATAAGTTAGGAATACAAGGAAGTTAGGAAGCTAGGATGTTTAAGCCAATTAAAAAAAATGTATTTCATTAAGCTGTGTAACTCAGCTAGTAATATATTACTAATTCTTTCTTTATGTAGTTCACAGTTCTGAGCATAAAGGTAGCGCTCATATAAACACAATATACAAATCACCTCCTCTCTGTGAACTTAGGACTGTGTGTTAATCACACCTAATCATTACAACAGGTTCCACTGGGTACATAATCCTCTCATGGACAACTGCTCACTTGAACTGTCAATCCTAGTTTTAATACCAACCACGGCACAACATCATATTGTACTTGCCACTCAACAGTCCACAGATTTAGGACAGAACTGGCAAGAGTACACAGCAGGCTCATTCTCCTTCAGGGTCTTTCTCTTCATGTAATCCCACACCTCCACCTGAATCACTCCTTATAAAACACACTCTATGTGGTCTGTCATAAGCCACATCCCATAGCCATTAAAGGAGAATGCCAGACATGACCACCAAAATAGTTTTTGTAATAATTCAAAATTGTCAAATTAACACTGTTATGCAGATGAGTGATATCAACCTGACTAATACAGGTGCTCAGTCTGTATACATGATTGTAAACAATTTAAATTCAGATATCTTATTGTGCAGAGGAATGATGATATCTGCTAACTAAAGATGGTATATGAGACTGTTAAAATAAGAAGCATTTCTTTATGAAGCACTATCTTTCCAGCATCACAGCCAACAAAGAAAGGTTTTAGGAGGGTGGAGAGTAGATTTTCCAAACATCAAACAAAAGTTAGCTGTGTTTAGATTTACATATTTTTTCTTATGCATTTGCTTACAGGTTTTGTTTTTCCAAAAGTGAAGAGCAAGTGAAATTGTTGGTATTCAACAATAACAGCTTTGATTGAATCTGTTCCAACTTGTACTCTTTGGAACACTATTGTAATTGCGTTGGTATGCATTTTTGTTTTAAGATGCATAGTCTAGTAATAATAATAATTTAGAATACCTCCATGAAGCAGTCTGCACAAAGATCTTAATATGCTTAAAATGTGCTGATGTCATGTCTGCTCTTCTTACTACATCTGTGTCACATTTGAGATTTCAGCACATAGTGTGAATGGCGACGCATTCCAATCGCGGTGCTTTACACCGAGGCCCAAGAGGGACGGAATTTCGTTACCTTGTACTTGAGTAGTGTGTAATTACAATAAAGTTCTATACTATTATAGTTATTATGTATGCATAACAGGAACATGACCGCATGCATTTCAAAACCCGGGAAAGCAAAAACTGCTCCTAAACTGAACGGACAATAACAGCCCAGACGTCTCTGGGGATGCTGGAAACAACTTAAGTGGTTTGGACAGAGAGGTGAAGCTGAACTGTAATCCTCTTTGGCTCTCTTATGAACTGTTAGTCTAACTTTATCTGGTTGGTTAACCTAAGGCCAGGACACAAGCTGATTAGGAAAGAGGGTTCTCTGGGAAGGGCTCATCTATACAGGTAGCCACAGCACAGATTCCACCACCAACCAGATGAAACCAGTTACATTTGCAGCATGGACATGTGTGTTAAAACTAGAGGTGTCAATTCCAGGTTCATAGATTAAAAGTCCTCACGAGGATTTTGCTCAGACTTCCTGGATTGTGTTGATTCCACTAATTTTACTAATTAGAAAATCTAGCAAGCTTGAGCAAAATCCTGGTGAGGACTTTTAATCTATGAACCTGGAATTGACACCTCTAGTTAAAACACAGATGCTCTTATTCAAACCAGTGTCACCAGAGACACACAGATACACCCATATGCAATAGATCTGTAAACAATTTCTCACATGTGAAGATTATTACATACATTTTTAATGTATTAAAATGTCCACTTCATGAAAAATAGATAATTTAATTCCCATGGGGAAATTTGTGTTAGCCCATTAAAATATTTAAGTGACAAGACATAAATGAGATACAAAATGTGTTATTGTAAGGTTTGGAGGCCAAGGAGCTCAGGACGCAGACGCAATCGCAGGGAGGAACGGGATTTATTCACAACACTAGGAGAAACACATGTAAGGGAACGCGAGATAGACAAACAACCTAGCTGCACATTAGATCTAGACACACAAATGGATCGACAGGGCATAACAGTATCCATATATAACTCACAAAACTAACTAAAGAAGACCAATACTCACAGGGGAAAGACAGGGGGATTCACAGGGGAATTTAGTTAGGGGATAACTAAATCTAGTAGCACCAAGAAACTAGAACACAGATATCCAAACAAAACACAACCTAAACATAACCAGGGCAGGGCACACAGTCAGAACACACTATGAATAAAAAGGCCAGATACAAACTCTAGCTAGGAGGGAGACACAGAGAAGAGTGAGCACAGAATACATAGAACCATGAGGGACAATGACTAGCAAAGACTGAGATAAAACTCAGAGTTTAAACACACAGACTGAACCAAGACCAGACAAGACACCTGAAACCAATGACAAGGGGGTGGAGTACAAGGATGGGGCATGAAGACATACACAATAAGGAATTTCAAAATAAAAGTACACCAAGAGGAAAACCCCAAAATTAAACCAAAACAAGAGGGATTACAGTGGGGACTGTGACAGTTATACACCACATTTCACACATTTACAACTGCATTTAACCTATACATCATAATATAAATACATATATTTTAATATGAAGTATGTAAATTAAAATTTATTAGATCTATGTAATTTTTTTCTTATGAAAGGAACACTTTTTAATGAAATTTACATGCAAGTTCTGAAAGATCTTCTACTTCTAAAATGTTTTTAGTGAAGTCTTGCATATGGACTATAAGACGTGATGGGATCTGCAGGAGGAGATGTACATTAACACAGTTCTCTGTAACACAGTTCCCACCATCACATCTCAGAACCCAATGGGGTCTAGAATCTGCACAGCATGTGCCAATGTCCCCTGATCTAATCACTAGGAATTTCATATGGGCCATTGTAGATTTAAGACCATTCATTCTGAGGCTCAGCAGCCATGTAAATTGGTGGAAGTATCTCCCCCAGCTCTGTCTAGATAAAGGCTACCCATGATTTCCATAGCTCATGAGCTCAAGACACACACCCTAACATACACCTCTTCTGCTTCTTTCGGCAATTCCCATTTAGGGGTCGCCACAGCGGATCAAACTCTCATATCCACTCATCATCAGCCACTCTCATATCCTCTACTGCATCCATAAACCTCCTCATAGGTCTACCTCTCCTCCTCTTGCCTGGAAGTTCCATCCTCAAGACCCTCCTACCAATATACCTCTCCTCCCTCCTCTGTACATGTCCAAACCATCTCAATCTCGCTTCTTTAACTTTATCTCCAAAACATGCTACATGTGCTGATCCTCTAATAAACTCATTTCTGATCCTATCCTTCCTTGTCACGCCACATGAGAATCTCAACATTTCATCTCAGACACCTCCATTTCCCTCACCTGTCTCTTTGTCAGTGCCACCGTCTCCAGTCCATACAACATAGCAGGTCTCACTACTGTCCTATAGATAGTACACCCTAACATGCACCTGCTAACATCAAATAAATACTTCAGAGGGCACATTGTATCTACACCGAGAGCAGCAAGCTTGTTTTGTTGTTATTTATTTTTTCTCCAGGGACACTGATGCATTGTGTTTATGTGTGTGTTCGTGTGTGTGTGTGTGTGTGGTGGAGTATCGCACATGGTCGCAAGAGCATGTCCCAGAGGCAGCTCCACTCACTTTGTCACTCTCAATCGCATCAGCGGTGCCGTGACCCACTTCAGCTGCTTTTTCTGCTCTGAAGCCAGTGCACGAGGCCAGAGGAGGTTAGCTCTCTTCACTGAGCTCAAGAAGACACCCTACTGCTCCCAGAACAAGGAGGCCCTGTCTCTGCATAAGCCTCAGTACCAAACACTGCAGAAGGCCAGCATGTCACTTTGCACAATTCTCAGAACTTCTCTTTTGTCATGCTTGAATTTGATTTTTTAAGTGCCATATGAAAATGTCAGCCACTCTGTGTCAGCTATTTTATTCTCAGCTGCCATAAATGACGAAAACATTTTGTGATGAGTGCACCAATTAATACTCCAAAATGATGCCTTGGAGAACAATGATGGTAGTACATACACATTCTATATATATATATATATATATATATATATATATATATAGAGAGAGAGAGAGAGAGAGAGAGAGAGAGAGAGAGAGAGAGAGAGAGAGACACACACACACACACACACACACACACACACACACACACCTGGTTTTAGACCACAATAATTTATTAGTATGGTGTAGGGCCTTGTTTTGCAGCCAAAACAGCATTAATTTGTCTTGGGAATGACATATACAAGTCCTGCACAGTGGTTAGAGGGAATTTAAGCCATTCTTCTTGCAGGATAGTGGCCAGATTACTACGTGATGCTGGTGGAGAAAAACGTTTCCTGACTTGCTCCTCCAAAATACCCCAAAGTGGCTCAATAATATTTAGATCTGGTGACTGTGCAGACTATGAGAGATGTTCAACTTCACTTTCATGTTCATCAAACCAATCATTCACCAGTCTTGCTGTGTGTATTGCTGCATTGTCATCCTGATACCTGGCACCGCCTTCAGGACACAATGTTTGATCCATTGGATGCACATGGTCCTGCAGAATGGTTTGGTAGTCCTTGGCAGTAACGCGCCCATCTAGCACTATTGGGCCAAAGGAATGTCATGATATGGCAGCCCAAACCATCACTGATCCACCCCCATGCTTCACTCTGGGCAACAGTCTGGGTGGTACGCTTCTTTGGGGGTTCTCCACCGTAACTCTCCCGGATGTGGGGAAAACAGTAAATGTGGACTCATCAGACAACAATACATGTTTCACATTGTCCACAGCCCAAGATTTGAGCTCCTTGCACTATTGAAACTGACGTTTGGCATTAGCACGAGTTAGCAAAGATTTGGCTATAGCAGCCCGGCCGTGTATACTGATCCTGTGGAGCTCCTGACGGACAGTTTTGGTGAAACCAGGAGAGTTAATTCTGCCATGATTTGAGCAGACGTGGTTTCATATTTTTTAGATACAATCCGGGTTAGCACCCGAACATCCTTTTCAGACAGCTTCCTCTTGCATCCACAGTTAATCCTGTTGGATGTGGTTTGTCCTTCTTGAATGAATGAATGAATGTTCGATTTATATAGCGCCTTTCCAGATTCCCAAGGCGCTTTACAATTTAACACAGTTACAAGTCACAGACAATCAATCACACACACACCGGCGAGAAGCGGCAGCCAATTGCGCACAGCGTACTCTCTACCGGAAGCCACAGCCCCCTGGGGGACTGAATGGGGTGCAGGAAGGGGAGAGAGGACAGACTCTAGTGGCAGAGCACCATCCACCACTGGGCACACAAGCACACACACGCACACAGACACTACTTTTTATTGAACATAGAGACACAGACACACACTCAGGGAGAATTTTTTTTTGTTGACTGCCAATTTACCTAACCTCCATGTTTTTGGACTGTGGGAGGAAACCGGAGATCCCGGAGGAAACCCACGCAAACACAGGGAGAACATGGAAACTCCACTCAGATAGGGACTTGAACCCAAGACCCCAGTGCTGAGAGGCAAACGTGCTAACCACCAAGCCACCGTGTTGCCCTTGGTGGTATGCTGCCATTACCCTGGATACCGTGGCTCTTGATGCATCACAAAGACTTGCTATCTTGGTCACAGATGTACCAGAAAGGCGTGCACAATTTGTCCTCATTTGAACTCTGGTATGTCACCCATAATGTTGTGTGCATTGCAATATTTTGAGCAAAACTGTAAGTGTTCCCTAAATTTTTTAACAGTGTATGTGTGTGTGTGTATATGTGGAACACTTGGAATGTTTCCTCTGCACCTATGGCAGAATGTGTTGTTCCAGCATGCGAGTTTACAAAAAAAAAAAAAAAAAAGTGTCCATGTATTGCAGGAGTGGCCAGCCAGCGGCTCGCGAGCCGCATGCGGCTCTTTGCCTGGTTTCATGCGGCTCCGTCCGCACTCTCACCTACACTAACGGTCTGTGCCGTGGCCCGGTTACCTCATCAACTCTGAGGGCAACACACTGCTACATCTTCGCGGTGCGCGTGTAACCCCTCCGTCTTGGTCCCTCAATAAAGTGACTGCACCACAGGGTTGGTTCTGAGCTTTTTTACTGGAGTCACTGGTTTCATAAAACGGACAGAAAACAGCAGCTTATCAGTATGTTTCTCCGCTCCTAACAGCATTCTCTCAGCTCCCGAGACTAGACTGACTTCCACAATACAAATACAACATAATTCGTTCGGATTATAGACTCAGTATTCTCAGTGCAAAAATAGCTCAGGATTTTTCAGCAAAACAGTTACACAAAGCATTAACAAATAAAGGTTTACAACAATTAAAAATATTAAACGAAAATAAGGAAATACAATAGGCGTACCTGGTTTCATAAAACGGACAGAAAACAGCAGCTTATCAGTATGTTTCTCCGCTCCTAACAGCTATAAAGCACGAATGAATAAAATTAGCTTCTACATTAAACCCACATGAAAAGCTGTGCTATTTTAGTTTACTGTAGCTAAGAATGTATTCAATCCACAGGGTAGAAGAATGCCAAATTAGCTAGCTGTAGCTAGAAGGCGAATACCTTGTGACCGCATGGTTGAGTGCTAAACTAGTTGAACCTCGAAATTAAACAGCTCACAGTACTTGACGTTTTTATGGAAAACCCAAACCTGTGCTTATTTATGAGGTAAAAGTACATACAGTGTCACTTGAGTGCAGGGTTATTACTCAAAAGTACCTCAGAACACTTAAACATCCTGGAGAGTAATACTGAACCTACCATTCTCTCAGCTCCCGAGACTAGACTGAACCGGAAAATGGAGGCTAGCTGTTTTCTAGCAGAATTATACTGTCGCTGACCAGTAGATGGTGTTGTACGCCCACAAACATGTAGCTGTATTTTCTTTTCAAACTTATTTTGGCGAATTCAAAAAATAAAAATTTCAGAGTTTATAAACAGTGCTTTTTTCCTCTGCTACATTCTCCCCCACATAAATTCGCCAAAAGTATACACAATAACTGAGACAAAATTACGAACACTTAACCATGGAAGAACATGAAAAAAAACGGAAAAGTCGGAACAGCACAGCGGGAATATTTCACTGGCACTGCAATAAAACCCTTTTTATACCAAAATGGGCAGTCAGCTCAGGAGCTGTTTTAACAAAAAAACTGAAAGAGGAGGGGTACCGCGCGTATCACCCCGCCTACAATCATGACTGAAATGAGGTGCCTTTTACACTTCATGTCTACAGTGTCCTTAAGACCCACTGAATCCCAGAAAAAGCAAGAAATCTTACAGAAGAAAGTGAACCTAAGTCAAAATTATGATCTCCTAAGTACTAGTGTGTTTAACCACTGTGTTCAAACTAAATGTCGAATTTGCCCATTTTTTTAAAGTGCCGCTTCGGTTCCGGAACAGAGTTTGGCTGCTCATGGTGTATATGAGACGATTGACAGGCTTTAGTACGCGACCAAACCTGGATCCCGCAGCCTGTGTGTTGCCCTGCTCAGTAGAACCCCCCTCTCCAATGCATAGGTCTGGCACCTCAACATCATGTAGAGTCACACTTTCAGGTCTGTCATCGGTGATGTTAGTGTTCTCAGCAGACATGTCATCAGCAGCTACGCAAATGCTGTCAGGTTCTTCTCCATGGTTAGAAATAGGAGCACCATCATCTTCATGCAGGTGAGTGACAACATTCTGAGTACTTGACCCCTCATCCTCATCCGACAAGATACTGGACAAATCTTCAGAGTCATCTCACACACAGGAAAATGGCAGAAAGTTCACCCCGAGTAAAAGATTGCGATGGACCACTCTTATTTTGTTAGTCATGGGATTCTTGATTTTGTAGATATGAGTCTGGGGGTTACGATCAACAACAGAGTATACAGTACTCTCCCATCTGTCGGCCAACTTGCGACGGCCCCGCTCACCTTTGTTTGCCACTAGGACGCGATCGCCAATTTCAATGTCAGATCCCTTTGCCCGTCTGTTATAGACATCAGCTTGATGCCTCTGCTCTTTTGAAGTGTGCACTTTGGCTAGGGAAATAGCTGTATGCAGGTCACCTTTCAGAGACTCTATGTATTTCGAGTAGGTGACATCATCACGATCCCTTAGCACACTCTTAAAGATAACATCAATCGGTATGCGTGGGACTCTGCCGAACATGAGGTAGAATGGTGGAAAACCAGTTGTTTCATGTGCTGTACAATTGTACATAAATGTCAATGTATGAAGCATCTGGGGCCACTGGTGTTTGGGTCGTGCTGGAAGGGTTCTAATCATATCACCCAGGGTACGGTTGAATCGTTCCGTAGTACCGTTACCCATGGGGTGGTACGATGTAGTGCGTGATTTTCTCACCCCTGAGAGCTGCAAGAGGTGGCTAATCAGTTCGCTCTCAAAATTTGCACCCTGATCAGAATGTACACGTTCAGGAAAGCCATAGAAACAAAAGTAATTGTCCCATAGTTTCTTAGCAACAGATTTGGCAGTCTGATCTGGGCAGTGAAAAGCATGTGCCATTTTCGTGAAGTGGTCTGTAATCACTAGAACATCAACTGACCTGCCAGCGCCATCTTCAGCTGTCCAAAAATCCAGGCAGACAAGCTCTAGAGGTGCAGTCGTCTTGATACTTTCGAGCCGTGCACGTCCCTCTGGTTCAGGCGTTTTACCAACAACACAACGGGTGCATGATCTCACATAATTTCTCACATCACGGTCCAGATCAAGCCAGTAGAACCTCTGTCGCGTAAGATACAATGTTCTGCACTGACCTTGATGACCACCTTCGTCGTGACATCCTTTCAGCACTTCATCCCTTAAAGACAATGGCACAACAAACTGGAACCTCTTATGTTTAGTTAATGGGTCCCTCGACACTCGATACAATATTCCGTCCTCCAGTGTTAGCTTCTCCCATTGTTTAAGGAGCTTCAGGGCTGTTTGTGAAACTTTGGCCTTTTCTCTCCTCGAGGGTCTGCGCTTTCGCACTACAAATGAAATTATACTTCTTAGGTCAACATCCTCTAACTGTCTTGTCCTTAGGTCATCAAGTGAGTACGAAGGCAGTGTATCCTGACCAATGTCAGTCAAATGCTGTACATAGCTAGCCAAATGAACTGCACGAGTACGAGGTCCAACATGCCAGTCAATGTGGTTAACAAAAACAGCAGAAATTTCAGCAGTTGAAAGACATGTAGCCTCTCGCTGACCCACAACACCCTGCTGCGGTAATTCCTGTTTCACCGAAAAAGATTGCACGTTCTGGCTTGTGGCAGATGACCTGAAGAAGTCCTGAACAGAACCGTTTGACAGCTTCTCTGATTCATTTAGCAGGTCTTTGTATGGCTCTCGAATGAGTCGATGGCTTATTCTACCCTCTGTAAATGGCACTCGACTCAACGCATCAGCCACTATGTTCTTAGGACCCGGTACATACTTAATGTCAAACTCAAACGCAGCAAGCTTAGCGACCCATCTCTGTTCGCACGCGTCCAATTTTGGCTTAGTCAAAATGTGCGTCAGGGGGTTGTTGTCCGTCCAAACTGTGAAGGAATGTCCTTTAAGCCAGTGGCTAAACTTGTCGCAAATGGCCCACTTTAAGGCAAGGAATTCAAGGTGATGCGCAGGGTATCTGCTTTGAGCTCTGTTGATTGACTTACTGGCAAAAGCTATTGGGCGAGCCCTCTCTTCTCCAGGAATGACCTGCGAAAGGACTGCACCGAGTCCATCAGAAGAAGCATCGGTTGACAAAACAAAGGGACGACTGAAATCTGGGTGTGCCAGTAGAACATGAGTGAGCAAGGCATCTTTGAGGCCCTTCAGTGCTTTCTCACAAGCAGGAGTCCAGTCTGCAGCAGTAAGTGTCTTTCGAGGGGCTGTGGTACTTAGCTTGGCCCTCCTTCCTGTCTTTGCCCCTGAGACAAGCCCAAATAGCGGCTTTGCTATTACAGAGCAGTTCTCAATGAACCTCTGGTACCACATGACCAATCCCAAAAATGACTGAATCTTCTTGGCTGATGGTGTGACACCGTCTGGACACATCAGATCATTAGAGGACATGTCAACTATAGCGCTAACTTTGGATGGATCCGTGGATATTCCTCTCTCATCAACGACATGCCCGAGAAATTGTACTGAGCGTCGCAAAAAATGGCATTTTTTTGTGAGAGCTTCAAGTTGTATTTCCTCAACCTCTGGAAGACCAATTCGAGTCTCTCTAGTGCCAACTCTTCGGATGGGGCATAGACCATGAGGTCATCAAGGTAACAGAGCAGTGACAAAAAATTCTGATCCCCAAAAATATTCGTCATCATCCTCATAAAGCTTGCAGGTGAGTTGCACAACCCTTGAGGGAGCCTGTTGTACTCATATAAGCCAACCGGAGTGGTGAAGGCAGTGTACTTTTTATCTGCTTCGTGCAATGGAACATTATAAAATCCTGAAGTCAGATCCATCGTACTAAAAAATGAATTTCCACCTAAAGCGGCAAGGCAATCCTCCTGGTGTGGCAACGGGTAGGCGTCTTTCACCGTTCTGGAATTCAGCCAGCGAAAATCAGTGCAGATGCGGAGGTCGCCGTTCTTTTTCCAACATAGGACAAGAGGAGACGCGAACTCACTAGTCGATTTACGGATGATTGATCTCTCCTCCATCTCGTTTAATGCTACCCGCAATTTCTGATAATGGGCTGGTGGGACACGTCTGTATGGCAACCTGAAGGGTCTGTCATCCACAAGGTGTATTTTGTGGACGAAATCCGTCACTTCACCACAGTCGAGAGCTTGTCTGGAAAAGATGTCCTCGTAGCGAATCACAAGCTTGCAGATATCCAATTTGCACTACCCTGAGACCTCACATGAATCAAGATCAATGTTTCCCAAGCCATGTTGTTTTAGTTCCTCATGCAACGAACGGAGGTCACTTTGTGACTGGAGAATCCTTTGACTGCAAGAAGGTACCTCAGATAAATTCTTATCTGTTTGAAAGTCTTCGAGTGCCAGACATGGGTAGACATCTGCTACTTTAGCATTTCGTCTGAGTGTCACTGGTTTGTCAGTAGGATTGATAATTTTCATTGGCACCCAGCCATCACCCCAAAGAGGAGTGACGACCCGACCAACTAGGATGTTTCGTGGGGCAGAACGAGCGCTCGTAGGTTCCACCATGACTGTACAGCCTGGAAGCCCACGATATTTCTCAGGCAGTTTACCCCACACTACATGCTCATGGCCAGGGGACAGGGTAACAGCATGGTTGAGCTTGACTGATCCTACAAAATCTGGTACGGCTTCTCCCCTCCAACGTTGCATTCCAGCAAGCATAGTCAAGAAGTCATCATCATCAGAACTGGTATTACGCGTCCGTGAGATTAACTCCCAATACCTGTCAGTTTCTTTAAGTCTGTGGACAATGTATTTGATCACGTTTGTTCCCAAAATTAAATCATCCACTTGGCCAGGGACAACTAAGGTGGGCACAATAACATCGCATCCGTACACAGTCAATGTCAAATCACAAACACTCTTGGGAAAAGCCCTTTTTCCTCCGCAGCCAATGAGAACAATGTCAGGGTTGTCCTCCACGGTGCCATCCAAAGCACCAGCAGTAATGAGCATGTCCGCAACTGCATCGCTTACAGTGCAGGCCATTGAGCCAGTATCAAGCATAGCGCTTACTGTAAATCGTCCATTGATTACTACGGGAGTATAGAAAAGACTGTCTGAAGTGCTGATGTGTTGTGTGTTCTGAACCACTATCCTAGAAGTTCCAAGAAGGTTGTTTCCAAAAGCAGAGTACACACATTCAAGATCAGGGATTCCCATGAGGGTGTTGTGATTAAAGCCTACACTTCCCCTCTCCGAGTGCAGGCTGTCTCGTTTCCCGAGGGCGAGACAGACTGTCTGAGCTGTGTGTTCGCTGGGCAATTCTGTTTGGTGTGACCTGGTGCATAACATCCGAAGCACAAACGTTCAGCTCTGCAGTGTGAAAATGTAGTATGTAACTTGTCTTGACAGACACGACAAACTTGGGTTTTGTTGTAGGCATTGCTGGCTGTATTGTGGTAAGTTTGGCGGGGACGCTGCTCTCTACTGGTTAAAATGTCCAAAACTTTAGATAGCGTATCAGCCATGCGATCCAGACTCGGATGGATAGCAGGAGGTGGAGCTTGTGAGGGCTCTACTGAGTGCTGCCCTAGGTTTTTCAGTTCCTGAGTTAGACCATGCGAACACTCACCATGATCACAAACAGCAGCGTTGTTTTGTTTCACGTTAAAAGGTGCCTTAGCAGCAGAAACCAACTGCGCTTTTTTTTCTCTCTGGAACTCATCAATCCGTTCCTGCACCTCCTTAGCAGTCCACTGCCTAATGGGCTTGGTCTTGAACACGTAGGCAAGGCCAGGGTCAGGGCAGTTACGAATGAACATCATTGCTACTTCCTTACTAATGTCTTCCATGTGTCTGCCCTGTGTCTGAATTAAGCACTCATCTGCAATGTCTGCAGCTTTGTTAACACAAACCCAATAATCTACGGGGCACTCATTTTGTATTGGCAGTGTGCTGTAAAAATCTGCAAGTGGCATGCTGGAGTATGACAGTGAGCTGAAGTTCTGTTTCAAAATTCCATAAATTATGCCAGGCTGGCAAGTAACATCTAGTGTTGGGTCACTACGTAGAGCAATCTTAACAACGTCTCTAGCTCTGCCCCTGAGCCTACTCATTATTTCCTCTGCGTGATCGCTGCGTTGTACTTTTCTCTTCTTCAAGTATACCTGCACTGCTTCCATCCACTCACTAATGTCACATGCATCTGAACCATCCCCTCTAAACATTGGTGGGTCCTTTATGTCAGTGTTCAGGATAACATTAACCCCTGACAGGTTGAGAGATGCGTTGTCCACATTGGGAGCACAGCATGAGGAACGATCTTTTACAGGACAGGAGTGTTCATCAAACTTCCCAGAAGATAAGAGTCTAGCAGTGACAGTGTCGCCGATGTGTTTTCCCAGCTCTTCAACCATAGTTCCTAACTCTCTAACTGCATTGTCAGAATGTCTATCATTAAAAGCGTGATTAGGTGTAGAGGAACACTGGGGGCGCCTACCATCATTGTGTGTGCCAGGTATGTCGATAATGACTGAATCTTGTGCTGAGCAGCCCCCCATATCTGCAAAATGTACTGCACCCCTAGTTTCTGTCCCAGCTAGAATAGGGCTGTCTTGAAAATGAGCCATCACAAATCACCCAAATTAATCAAAAGAGAAAAGAAAAAAAAAAATCACAATCAACAAATGGAAAAGAAAGTAAAACTTTGAATCATAAATGTAAAGTCCTAATCACAAGGTGAAAGTAGCCCATATGACGTGGTTAATTTGTCCCTTCTGTATGCGATGTCAGTAAAAATAAAAAAATGGAAGTGTGTGGGCTGAGTCCTGGTTCTGTAAATGTGAGTGGATTACTTGGAGCACAGTTCTATCAAGCTGCAATGTCCTTGGTCCAGATGTAACACGCAGTGGAGCACGCTACTGTGGAGATGATGAAAGATGGAGTCACGGCACCATTGTAACCCCTCCGTCTTGGTCCCTCAATAAAGTGACTGCACCACAGGGTTGGCTCTGAGCTTTTTTACTGGAGTCACTGGTTTCATAAAACGGACAGAAAACAGCAGCTTATCAGTATGTTTCTCCGCTCCTAACAGCATTCTCTCAGCTCCCGAGACTAGACTGACTTCCACAATACAAATACAACATAATTCGTTCGGATTATAGACTCAGTATTCTCAGTGCAAAAATAGCTCAGGATTTTTCAGCAAAACAGTTACACAAAGCATTAACAAATAAAGGTTTACAACAATTAAAAATATTAAACGAAAATAAGGAAATACAATAGGCGTACCTGGTTTCATAAAACGGACAGAAAACAGCAGCTTATCAGTATGTTTCTCCGCTCCTAACAGCTATAAAGCACGAATGAATAAAATTAGCTTCTACATTAAACCCACATGAAAAGCTGTGCTATTTTAGTTTACTGTAGCTAAGAATGTATTCAATCCACAGGGTAGAAGAATGCCAAATTAGCTAGCTGTAGCTAGAAGGCGAATACCTTGTGACCGCATGGTTGAGTGCTAAACTAGTTGAACCTCGAAATTAAACAGCTCACAGTACTTGACGTTTTTATGGAAAACCCAAACCTGTGCTTATTTATGAGGTAAAAGTACATACAGTGTCACTTGAGTGCAGGGTTATTACTCAAAAGTACCTCAGAACACTTAAACATCCTGGAGAGTAATACTGAACCTACCATTCTCTCAGCTCCCGAGACTAGACTGAACCGGAAAATGGAGGCTAGCTGTTTTCTAGCAGAATTATACTGTCGCTGACCAGTAGATGGTGTTGTACGCCCACAAACATGTAGCTGTATTTTCTTTTCAAACTTATTTTGGCGAATTAAAAAAATAAAAATTTCAGAGTTTATAAACAGTGCTTTTTTCCTCTGCTACACGCGGTTTGTTTACAAGCCTAGCGAGCCGCTAATACTTTAAAAACCGGCGTAGAGGAAAACGGGAAACTAGCGGCATGAAGTGACACTGCTTTTAGTCTCATTGGTGAGACGCGGTCTTCTGTCACACGTTTGGAATGAACCACTTACGAGGTGCAGCAAAGGCACCACACACGACTGAGGAAGCTTCAAAACTACTGCCGCTGCCTTTTCTTCCTAAAGGTGAGCGCAGGTCAGTGGCCTTGTAAAGAGTGCTGATAACGGAGTTAAAGTGTTGTTTCCACTATTTACATAGAAAACAACAGTTGCGTACATAACAGAGCTCGAAGTGTGCTCCAAACGTGACAAAGTCCTGAAGCATATCACGCCTTATGTTTATATCGAAGTTTGTGTTTGTTTTTTACTTAATACTTAATTTGTGTCCATTTTACACCCCCCCCCCCCCCCCCCCCCCCCCCCAATCTCACTGATCTTGGCAACCCTGGTGACGTTCAAGCGTGCCCATGTATGTTGTGGCTCTTTGTGGTAACACAGTAAAAAAAGTGGCTCTTGGTCTCTGACGGGTTGGCCACCCCTGATGTATTGCTTTGAAGGAGAGGGGGTTGGGGAGATCAGTGGGAGAGCCTGAGCTGGGTATGTGCTAGCAGGAGTCAGGGTCAATTACTGCAGGTTGTGGGAGTAAGATAGAAAAGAAAAAAAAAGTCTCTGCAATATTGAATTCCATCCTGCTTGACCTCATTCACTAGGAAAAATCCTTACACATCAAACATGGATGCAGAGAAATTGAAAACAAAGTGTATGAGAAAGTTGAGCTGATATAAATCATGCCAGGGAAAGATTAAAAAATACACTTTATAGCCGTTTACACTCGTAGTCTAGGTGAGAGCCTGAGACTGAGCAGCTTAATAAAACTTTGAGATTCTCCCTCACTGCCATGACATGATGTGCTCCAGAAACAGTGAAGAATCCAGGGCCTGTGTGTCATGGCTGGGTGATACACTAACAGGACATCAGCAGGCAGAGCAGAGAAGAGCATCATCTTTCTAAGACATTCAAAACACTAAAAAAAATAGCAGACTGTGCTCTGAAAATATTATCCCAGAATAGTGTCTTGGAACACTGTATATTTTACCAAAATCAAGCATAGACCCTAGAAGAGAGTTTTCATCTTTGGAATTCCTGTGACAGGAAGGAGGAAAAGGCAAAAGTGTCGTAGGTTCTCATGAATCATTATTCCAGTGTTCTCCTCACAGTGTTATATTAGATAAAATTAGATAATTTATATTAGATAAAAATGAGGCGTGTGTCACCTGTTGCATATTTTCCCCCTAATCACTGTCTGCAGATTTCACCATTCAATGCTGCACACCGAGCCTTCAGGAGTGAAGTCTGAATACATTGCAAACACTATGTGGGAAACACGACTGCATGACCAAACAAAAATGGGTAAATGGATGACCAAACAAAAATTTTGTCACATTTTACTATCCTACCCCTTCGGTTTCCCCTGAAAGCTCTGAAGAACCTCTGGAACTGCAAAAATGTGTCTCCAAGTATTAAAAACAAAGCTCTTTTCTGTGACTCTGCCATTCAAGTAACTACCTGCCACTCATTCTCCATCATGGGCCTCACCTTTTCCTTTTGAGGATTAATCTTTATCTGCCAGCTCTGTGTGCAGACAAGTACATACATGGCACGATGGTGTACGTATGTGTTGACTATTAGGAGGCAGTTGCAGTGCCTTGGAGGCTTTTCTAAACGATTCACTGTTTGCCTTGAGTAAATTAGAGTAATATTGTAAACCTTCTCATTTAAATGTATCCACAGGACTGCATGGAAATTGCAGCAACCCACAATATGTTGATCTGAGCTTACCAGCACATCCTCTTTTTGTGCCTCTATAAATAAAGACCTCTGTAAAGCATGACAGTGCCTCTGTAAAGAATGGCCTCTGTAACGCATGGCAGTGTAAAGCATCTATGCTTGGCCAGCTAATCAAATCCATTTTTCCCCATGACCTCTTAAATTAATCACTTGAAATGACCAAGTTACATGCTAAGACTATCCTGAATTTGTTCTTTTTTAAGTTAGTTTTGATAATAAACTAAAATAAAATAAAGATAAGGACGCATATATGGAAGATGTTAATCATCACCCCATGAACCATAATATTCAAAATAGTAATAAAATTGCAAAACACTATTAAATAGAAATAACCACCAAAAGGAAAATAACTGTAAATATGTATCCATCCATTCTCATCCACTTATCCGGGTCCAGCTGCTAATAGGGGCAGTCATGGTCTTGTGGTAGGGAACTGGTCTTGTGACCGGAGGGTCGTGGATTCGATTGCCACGCCTGAGGCCATGACTGAGGTGCCCTTGAGCAAGGCACCTAACCCCAACTGTTCCTCAAGCACTGTGATAGGGCTAGTGTGCGTGTGTGTGTTCTATCTGCACAGATGGGTAAAAAGTGGAGGACAAATTTTGATTGCGGGTTGGATACTGGATACTGGATAGCACGTAGCAGCGGGCCCCATGCCCTATACTCCCAGAGCACCCCCCAGAGGAATCCCCGAGGAACACATGCCTTCTCGGTTGACAGCTCAGCTCATCTCTTTACCAGTGTGTCCAAGACACACGGTCGCAAGTCCGACGACATGATTACAAAAACAATCATCGAACTTCTGTAACCGAGGATCGGTACACCAAGCCTTCGGCCACCGCCCAATCCACAACGCCCATCTCCCACAGGTGGTGGGCCCATGGGAGTGTGAACCCACATCTCCTTCAGGCTGTGCCTGGCCGGGCCCCATGGGTAGAAAGCCAGCCACCAGGCGCTCGCCAAGGTACCCCTCTCCCAGGCCTGGCTCCAGGGTGAGGCCCCGTTAACCCTGATCCAGTCAAGGGTAACTGGGTCCCATTAGTTTTAAATTCTATAGGGGATTTTGGATCACTCTTTGGCCCATCACCCATGTAAATATGTAAAATGTGATTTTATAAAGCTCATTATGCAATACTATGTACAAGGTGACCCTTGTTAATCGTGCACCCTGTTTTCAGAGACTGAGAAATGTATAAATGCTTCATCTGCTGCTCAGCTCTGTGTGCTGCTTAGCTTTATTTCTCCAGGGCTGGCTGTCTCGTCTGGGTAATATTTCTCTAGAAAACATGTCAAAATTTGTGGTTAGAGGATCAGGATACAGTACCATTGTCAGTTCACACCCTTTAGTCCTGCAGCAAACAAGATTCAGTTCACAAAAATCAAAAACTCTTATAAAAGAGAAACCGGTTGAACCAAAATTGTCTCCCCAGTATTGTCAGCCCATACACTGTGACACTATGATCAGACAGCAGAGTAACTTCTCACAAAAAGCTCTATTGAACACTGCTAAATACTGTGTTCACACTTATAATAATTTTTTTTATATGGGCACATACACAAAGTATAAATCAAAGTTGCTCAACTGTCTTGAGATAAGATAACAAGAGGCATCTTGTAGTTCCTGCTGTTCTACCTTTCATTTCACAAATGATGAATGTGGTTAATCCGAGACTGCTACCTTGCCAAAGGATTCTTTGGAGGACCGGTCACAACAGTCTGGGTCACAATGTTGACAAATGTTGTGACAGTGAGATCATCCATGTAGACTCTAATCAGAGGGTGATGAACTCCAGACTGGGCAGGGGTTCACTGCAATCTACTGTACCTCAGCTGCCTTAACATCATACATACATCTTGTTTTGTTGTGTTCATTTTTTTTAGAGTACAAACCTCTCAGGACAAAAATATACTGAAAAATATACACCCTGACCTGTGAGATAGCTGCAAAGTGATCAAAGTTCTTTGAGTTCCCCTCCTTGGGAATCCAATTTGCTTTTAAGGTAATTGCTTAACAGCTCCCTCTCTGCCCCCCAACTGTGCCACTCCCTTCCTGTTCTGTTTTTTTTTTTCTCCAGGTGTCACCAACATATCCTTTATTATTGCCCAGTCTTTCCTGCGTTTCTCTGGATAAACCAGATCCATAAGTGCAAAGTGATGTCAGAAAGATGTTAACAGTGTAAATTAGTTTATAATACTTGTGAACTGCTAACAGCTTGAGTACAGAGAAATGGTGGCTGTTTATCTAGTGAGCTGATCCAAAGTGGATTCAATATTCAGCTAGCTGCTATTTAGCTAAGAAACACATACTCAACATTTTCACTGCTGAGTTGCAAATTGCTGAGGCACACAGAAACCACAGCCCTGCTCACTCAGCTAAGACACCATATCTCCGTCACCAGAGGAATGATGAGAGTTTTTACTACACCTGGCCTGCTTAAGACAGGCATACACGTGAGGTTTGGACATCAGTGGTCTGCAAAACTTTTCCATAAGCAGTGGAGCTGAGATTTTTAAAGTCAAATGGTAATAGTTTCCGTGAAGACAGCTTTGATCCCTCATAAAATGTTGTTGGTGTATAAATCAATTGTGTTATGAGAGATTATGGACAGTTACAGTCCAACGTGCACAAAATCTTGCAAAACTCAGATGATGGCTTGGACAGCATTTAAACATTTAGAGTCGGAGGGGAACCTCCATCCCTCCCCCACCCCCAAATTAAACTATTTAAATTCTGAAAATCTTTATTATACTCATATTTATAATATATATAAACTTCAGTGAATGATGATCTGTTCAGTAATATTTTCCAGTTTTTATGCACTGCATTTTAAATGTATGCAAGTATGTGATCAAATCAGTTGAAGTTGGGTTGTAAACTCATTTTCAAAACTCAATGATTCATTGCATATGAGCCATTTAACTTCCTATTTTATTTCTGAGAACAGCCCATCTATTTTAGCAATGACACAGCCATCCACATTTAATAACTATCCAGTTTTTTATATATATTATAGATCAGTCCCAAAACCCCCAAGTGCTCATGCTCAGTCTGGGGATTCAGAGGGGTTGGGTACTATTGGGTTGCATGACAAATGTCCCCTCCTTTCCCTTCCTCCCTCCTGCAACGCTTGGCAGGGGCTTGGCAGGAGGTCCTGTACAAACCTTAGGCAGTCATCTTGCTCACTCAGTTGGACATATGAGCCTTACGTTTACTTCAAACCAAGGAACTTCAGAGCTCCGGTCATTAAGGAATGTGTCATAAGAGAAATTGCACTGCTGAAAGGTCGTGGTTCTGCAACCACTATGCCTTCATTTGTTCCACTAGCAGTGGTACGATGGTCCTGGAAGAAAATGTGCACGAAACCGCAGTGAGGAATCCTTGGGTGGGCTGTGAGTTCATTTGATGGGCATGAGTTCCCTCTGCGGCTGGGATATAGACTGGTTTCTAACCTTTTCACTGACGCAGTTGTGGTGAATAATAGAATGAGGGGACTTTACACAACCCATGGCCATCACTGTTGCTACACTTGACCTTTCTGTAAGGACTAGAGTAATTTGACGATTGCATCAAACAGGAGTGGTGTAGAGCAAAATTATTCTTTTGTATAAAAACAAATGATATATACTGACATTACAAGTGTAATAAAGAAGTGCAACATATTAAAGAAAATATGAAGTGTCTGATGAGACATGACCAGACATTATAAATTAAAGATGACAAATATACAAACACAAGATTAAACCTTTTATTCATGAACACTGTGGCTTATGTTTACTATTTTAGAACGCTCATTCCTTTCACCCTTCAACTTTCCTGTCACTTTCTGATTTTCAAAGTAATTTTTTCTTTAACAAATCATTGAGCATAATGGTTTTTGTACAGACAATAATATGTATGAACTTAGGAATACATATGTTTGCTTAACCATATAAAGCTATCCTAATGCTTATGCTTATTCAAAAGGGTAAGGACTGAGCTGCAATACCTTTAAATAACATGATTTTAATACAAATTGAATGTACAGCAAATGTAGTTTTTACTCCACTGCACTATTTTTATGGAGGACACTGTATTTAAGAGTCAATGTGTTTGTATGAAAGACAACTGCTTTCCAGTCTTTGTCCAAGCATGTTTAGGAGACATATGGGCCATAGCACATTCTTTTTCAAACAAGTCTCAACCAGCTTTGAACAAACCAAAATGTGACAGGAGACGAGAATGTACACTCCTTAACTCCTTAATAAAGTATCCTAGCAACAAGCAACATTACCACTTATGCTGACAAATCCAGATTCAGAGACTCAACCTTGAGCTACAAGAAACTCAACCTTGAAGTACTCACCAAGAGCTCTTCGTGGCTTTGTCCTTCACCATCTTGGACTCATTTCAAGAGGATCCATTACAAAATAAGATGGTATGTCACTACTACTCATGAAGGAACACTAACCCCAAAAGCTAACAATGAAACACTGAAAGCTGTAGCGGGACACATAGCAATTAGCAATATGACATTCTTAAATTTTTTTGAAAAAGCTACATTTTCTGAATGAAATATTTTAAGCACGATATGGAGACTGTTCTGAGACAGGAAGTAGGCTATGGAAAAACCACCATATATCCTGAACACAAAGATTCCTGCCTTCAACTGATGTTGAAGTCAGGTTTTGCCAGCCATGTAGCCCTTCACACAGATGAGATGAGATCTTTTTAAATCCTTCACTGTGTTACCTTTTGCCTGCTTGCTGCCCTTGACCATGGTCGCGCAGCTCAGGGGAGCTTACTTCCACTGTAGCTCCGTGGGCCAGAGTGGGCTGAATTTTACTTTCCGCCCGTTCTGGGGTAATACCCTAATTTGGTTATTTTCCAGCGGAAAGATTAGCAGAAGCTGGTTTACAACACAGTACAGGGCATTTATTGTAGCTTGCTTTGTCGTAACCAGGGGTGGAAAGTAACCAATTACATTTACTCACGTTACAGTAATTGAGGAATTTTTATGAGTAATTTGTAATTTTCTGAGTAGTTTTTGAAATATGTAATTTTTACTTTTACTTGAGTAAATTTTGACCCAAGTAGTTTTACTTCACTACATTTGAACCCCCTCACGTTACTGAGTAAAAAAATATTGATGGTGAAAAATGTAATGCGGGCATAAATTTTTACTTCTGAGTCCCGGAACTGAAAGTCAATTGCGTTGTCAGGGCTGGATCGGCTGCTGCTCCTCCTAACAACACTAGAGGCACCCGAGTCAGTCCTAGACTCTCCAGGCGCAATCAGCAGTGATCCATTTTAGCTATCTCTATGGCTTCTTAAGGAAGCTTAGTGAAACGGATCACTGCTGAATCATTTTGGCTTGCCTTCACGTCCTCAGCCCTTTCTCTGTGATCTCTGGTTGCGTTTCTTGTGTTTAGGTGTCTCGCAACCTTATGCTCTCTCTCGCTCTCTTATCTCTCTTGCTTTTCTACTACTTATTCGAGTAACTATCTCCTGCGCTGCTTACTAGCCTACCTCAAGTTTTTCCCCTGCTTTATCTCTTCCTATCCATTCTGCCTTAGCAACGCACTCGGCATGTATCTAGCAAAGTTAGTTGTTTGTTTTACCATATTTCATAGTATTTTGAGCTTCCAGCTTAATGCATTGATATTGTAAAATAATAAACATTTGAACATAGCACTTTACGTTAGAAAACAAATAACATTTAGTAGATTTTACATGCAGAACATGATGCTAAAACAGTTAGCAGGTAGCTGCTCGTTGATATTTTGTTTTAAAGTTGCATATGTGCATATGTGCTTTTGCATATCCTAAAACTATCTAAAGTATTCTGCAATAACTAAATTATTCTCGATCCTATTTGGATGGTGCAGTAAAATACAGGAAATGTTTATTTTATTCATCAAATTGAAGGAGATTGATATCTGGATTTGCAATTGCAAATAAATCTTTAATCAAAATATTGCTTGCTCACAAAAAGTGACTTCATAGCCACTTGGTCCAACCAAATAGAAATTACAGGCCTTCTGGGTTTTCTGCTTATGTTAGTTTTTTTGTTTATTAAAATGAACACTATAATCATAGAATGAATAATATAAAAATATTTGTGTACAAAGAGTCGAGCCTGTCCACATAAATTAGTTGATTATGCAAGAGTCATGGTATAGAGCAGGGGTCACCAACCTTTTTCAAACTGGGAGCTACCTCTTGGATACCAATTATTGCGGAGGGCTACCAGTTTGATACATACGGGGCGTATTACAGTTGTTGAGCGGGGGGTGTGGGGGGGTGGTGGCGAGTACATTATTTAGCCCGCTAGCTAGTAGCCACACGGCAACCGCAGACAATCTCTAATAGTAGCAAAAAATAAAAAATAAAATAGATGCAGCTAATTGGTTCGTGGCACTATAGTGAGCTATTTTTAGAACAGCCCCGCGGGCGACACGTGACGTCCTTGCGGATGACCATGTTGGTGACCCCTGGTGTAGAGATAACAGGATATTAAAGCCTTATTGATAGAGCCTAACTGATGGAATGTTACTTTCAATACTTAAGTACATATGAAGGCCAATACTTTTGTACTTTTACTCAAGAATAAGTCTAAAGGGAGGACTTCTACTTATACTGGAGTAATGTTTTAACTTGGGTATCTGTACTTTTACTCAGGTACGCGGTTTGTGTACTTCATCCACCACTGAATTTGACTAATCAGACATATTCCACAGAAAGAATGTAATAAAAGCACAATTAATAAACGTTTAAAATATTGTTTGATAAAATGATTAATAATCATAGTTATATGCAGTAGCAAACCGTGACCATTATACCTGGGCCGGCTGGTTATATGCCAGTTTACCTGGTAACAGGCCTAATACATATATACTTAAAAAAAAAAAAAATCACACCCAAACATTCTTACTCTTAACTCTAATAGTCTGATCCCCACTGCATCTCCCATGAAGATCGACAAAATATTTTGTCCCAGCATTCAGGAGTGCTCAGTAGGGCTGCAGATCTTTGGGAATCCCACGATTCGATTCAGAATCTATTCTTGGGGTCACGATTCGATTTTTTCCTGATTCTTTCAGATCCCAATGATTCGATTAAAAAACGATTATTTTCCAATTCAAAAATGATTCTCAATTCAAAACGAGCTACTCCGGTCTGCTGGCATGAAAGCAGAGTACATTTATAAAGATATTATAATTGTAAAGGTTTTATCAACATATTGCAATAATGTAAACACACAAAGGTAAATCCATGACAACATGTCTGTTTGAGGCTGACACTCAGAACACTACATTAAACTAATAAAACTAGTAAAATAAATAAAATTGGTAGGCTTAGGCTAGCTGCCAGAACAAGCCACAACTCAAAAATTTAATTATACAAAAATACTGCTCTTTCTGTAAAAACAACAAATTGCTTCGTACAAGAATGAGGCTTAGGCTAGCTGCCTATTTCTGAGAACATGCCACTTCCAGAAACAAAATTACACGTTTTTCCTAAACAAATCCCAAAAATTTAAAATATATGAAAGTGCTTCCAAAAATAAAAGTGCTGTTACATTAATAAAATGGGTAGGCTTACGTTACAGTGTTGTGGCGAATTCCGACTCCCCTCGTTTATCCGCATAAAGACGCTACAGATTATATTGTCGATTTACCTTTCTATGCATAAATAAGAGATAGACTAATTATCCATCACAGCAAACAACACGGGATTATCTATGTCCAAAGACACACTGGCTCAAGGGCGTTAATTATTTTAAATAAAATACACACTGGCTATACCGAAGTTCACCTCTGACCATGACTTTGCAGTACTACAGCAGTATTATGTCTAAATATCTAGTTAGGACAGAACTAGAGTGCTCAAAGAACTAAGTTATTTTTATTTTTTATTTTAACTATTACCAGGAGTTATAATGACTGTAACTGCCCAATATCATGTGTAGCATCTTTATGCGTGTGCAAACGATCAAGCCTATTCTTACCTGGGCCGGGTTGACGGTAAAATCTAAAGTGTTACCAAATGGTTGCTTTCAAAGACTGCGGAGCCGTTTGGACCTTATACTTTAGTGGGACAACAACAAATACCGTACACTACACAACCCGCTGTAGCTTTACTAACATGCCTGCACATTGTCAAAGCTGTTTCCTTGTTTTGCCTAGCACTACGGTGGCTGAGAACGCACACACGCACCAGAAATTTTTTTTTTGATTTTTTGAAAATGTGAATCGATACTGAATCGTTTAATATTAGAAACGCGATTCGAGCTCGAATAGATTTTTCCTGCACCCCTAGTGCTCAGGGCGGCCTGCAGCTATATCTTCTGTGTTCAAGCATTTTGGAGGGGCCATTCAAAGACCTCACCTTTGTTTGAGGAACAAAAGTGGTTGCCATACAGACTGCTGCTCTCACAGAGTACCCACTGCACGCTCAAATCTCTCCAAAAGAGTAGTGATACACCACCATCTAATACGGGGATTTCTGATAAAGTTAGGGAGGATATTTGGGAAAACAGGAGCCAAGACTAAACAGAAGATACATTGTCTGCAGCAAAATATTAAATGGTACAGTACACTAGAGGTGTGCCAAAAAATCGATTCATATATCAAAAATCGATTCTCATTTACTACGATTTAGAATCGATTTTAAATGTCCCAAAATCGATTCTAAGTCATGGTGAAGTCTCGCGTTACGTAATTACAAGAGACTTTACGCAGCATGTTCTGGGACACACTCATGCACGGAAAAGGTTCAAAACACATGGAGGAAAGAGATATTCAACCTGTCCGGTCTTCATTTAAGGCAAAAATATGGGTTCATTTTGGTTTTTACCGAATGCCGGTAGCTCGTGTGCAAGGCTTGTGTAACGCGGTGAGCACGGGAGCGTTAATATAGAGAAGGGTGAGAAATAATATAGAGAAGGATGGACCCAAGTGCCGGCTCGCAAGAGCAAGACGTTTGACACTCGTCAAATGTGTTAGCGAGAGGGAAACGCGCACAGCGACCCAGAACAAACAAACAAAACAACACGGAAGACTCAACGCGCAAGAGAATCGAAAGCAAAACCGTGAGGGCACGGAGTAAATACAAACAAAAAACCAATGCGGAAAATACAACACGTGAAAAATAACACTCAACCATAGTGAGACGGGAGGAAGAAACAAAATAACAACAGTAACAAAAAAACAGCGCGGATAAATGCAACGCGGAAACGAAACCAAGGACACCAGCAGAAGTAACTGGCAAAAAACGCTGCAGCAAAATAAAACCCTTCCCAAAAATAAAGGCAAAACAGATAGGAAGACATACAGGATTGGGAAAACTTGAGATGGGTCAGGAAGCGACGCATAAGATACTCGAATAAGTAAAGAGAAAGCATAACAGAGAGAGGTGGCGAGACACCATTAAACGATAAGCAATCACAGAGAAAGCAGAGACTGGCTGAGAACGTACGGTTACGTCGGTTTAGTCTGGGACTGACTCTGGTGCCCCTAGCGACGGCTGGGGGAACTGCATCCGAGCCAGCCCTGACAGCTCGCAAAATGAACCTCAAGAATTTTGGTAACAACAAAAACCATTTTATTTTACCAAAGCACTTAATTTTTGTTAATTAAATGTGAAAGACTTAATTTTCTGTATTTGTCGTTCTGTCTTGCAAAGCAGACTGTAGTAGATCATGCAGATTTTATAGACTGAAGCAGACATTTTTATAAATCAAATCGTTTTTTTAATCGAAAATCGTTTTGAATCGAAAATCAATTTTTGAATTGAATTGTGGCCCCCAAAATCGGAATCGAATCTAATTGTGAGATAGTAAACGATTCCCACCCCTACAGTACACTCAAAGAAATGTTAACAGACAAAGGTAAAAGGAAGAAATATCCATTAAGTAAAGCAAACCGCTTGCAAAATAACATTCTGATAGTGAGAAATGGTTACAATTGAAAGAATGAATACCAGACGGATTTTTGCAAAGATCCAATTTCTTATCTGTGTTTTATTATTAGCCCTGAGGTTTTTTAAATCCATTTCTTTTTCAGTTCAGTTCAGAAGCATGGAGTGCACTATAATGCTGAACTTCAGAATTCAGGCTCAAATGCACTTGTGGTGTTCACTTTGAGCCAGTGCATCTGCCACTTCCAAGTGATCAGTAATTTCCTGGGGCATGGAGATAGAGATGTATCACTCTGGAGCACCACTACATCGCTAGGACTCCAAGGCACAAAGAGCAAATGGGTTGACATAGCTGTTTCGAGTGCACTGCTCTCCTAAGTGCCAACAAAACTAACGAAAATAGCTGACTAACAAAAAAATTAGGGTCCCCAGTCACCCACAGATAACATTTGGGACGTGCTAGTGTTGACTCTGTCGCTGTGCTACAGAGGTCACCCACGTCTTGCACTAACAGAATTGGATTGCTGACTGAGGGCTTTCGTCTAGCAGCTCCCTGTCAGAGCATCACCTAGCCAGTTTTTCAAAAGCTCCATCACACACACAATCAGAAAAGCCTGGAAAATGCATCTTTAAAGGGATCCAACATAATATCATGACAATGCTCTGAATAAGTAAGTAAAATGTTCTAACTACATGAATATAAAATTAAAAGAAAGCAAAACTAACTGCACTCACTTAGGCACTAAAAAATGAAACAATACTGAAAAAACTAAATAACTGCTTTATTTTTCAGTTTTTTTGGAATCCCACTAGCTGCTGTGCGTGTGGTAGTGTCCTGATTACTGTATCCTCAACAAGATAACTGCTATGCTTCACTGTATGTCAATTTCCTGCAGGTGAAGAACAGTGTGCTGAAAAAGCTATGGCCCTGCACCCAGGAATCCCAACCTCACAAATCTCTTTCCCTCTTTTAGTGCATCAGCCAGTCCTTGAACAACAGCCACCTGCGCGCCACCCCTATTGTAGTAGGAACCCAGTTATTTGTCACAGCCAAGGCTCCCTCCTCATAACTGCTACTGATCTGTTGACAGTTGTCATGACTACTCAGTTGCCATCAGTGACATGTTAAACCCATGTCGATTGTCTACTGCCGAAAGCACCTACAGTGGACACTTGGGCTTTACTGTCCATGAAGCGGTAGTGGGGGTCAAACCAAGGAGCGGCTTGAAGGTGGTGTAACTATGCCTAGGATAGCCACAGCACTCCCTAGCACCCATAGAAATGTCATAAAAAAAACACATACATTACTTAAACATTTCTAGACTAATACGCAAAGGTAACACATGCAATATGATTCAGCCAATGAGCACAGCACCCATTGAAATTTTGAGAGGAAGAGAGAGGATGCAATGTACAAAGGTGACCTGTGTGTACTGTGCTGTAATGTACGCTTTGATTTCAGTTGGTGGAAATGTTCAATAAATATCCATAAATAGTTCAAATGTGTGTTTCCTTCAGTTGTTATAATCACAGCAATATGACCTCTTTCATTAGGAAAAAATATCCCAGTTGAACACTTGTTGAACTAAAAAAAAAACAAATTTTTTGCTAAATGTAACTGAGGTAAAATGTTCAATTATTTATGATACTGATTTGAGTTCATATCACCCAGCACTACTTGTGTCACTACTGGATTAAAAGTTATTAAGCAAAACATCAGCAATGTGGTCATAGATTAGTCACAGTATTGCTACAGGATGGCAAAACACAAACAGATGAGTTACAATACCTAAATCATTGTGTACACCCACAATCATTTGGTTACTAATAAACAAATGCTTCTATAACAGCATTTGCATACAGTATTTGTTTCTTAGATTGATGTGCAATCCATTTTATGGAGAATACAGTTTTTGTGGCCTGGCTACTAGGTAATGTTCAAAACACTAACTGGATAGGAGCTATGTCAGCCTTATGATTAAAATTTAGAGAACATGAACTGCAGAAAAATTAAAACTGCAGGTTCTGGTTACAATGCTCAAAATGCAGAGTATTTATCTTTAACCTTTTAGCCTCCGATTTAAACCTCACCAACACAAGCAAGAGCAGGTGATTACACAACTCCAAAGCAATTTTAAGCTGAGAAGGAGCTCAGTTTCCACCTCTGTCCAGGAATGTGAGATCTCCTGAAAAGCAGGCTTTCTTTCAGACAACTGCAACACAACACAAAGGGGACACAAAGTGCATCATGTAGTAATGTTTACTTTGTCTCAAGATGTGAGTCATGGCTTTGATAACATCATGCTTACTGGAGAGGCAAGATATAAAACAGCAAAGAATAACAAGACACCAGGCAGGTTACTATTAGCAAAGAACAGTACACCTTGAAATCCTCAAAGACAGCAGAAAGAAAAACAACAGTGCCTCAGGTCCAGACACAGTGTGACTTTAGGGACATGCAAGCATGTTCACATGCCTTTACATTAGAGAAATAGATCAAATAAGTCAAATTCTGCTGTTTTGTGAATTCTGACTGACACTGATTTGCTTGTGTCTTATCTTCATAGTACTAATTAAATATTAAATATAAAAAAATACCAAAAATAGGTAATAATAATATTGTTTTAGGAGTTATAGAAAAGGCGATGTTATTGAAAATATGTCCACTGTAATTGTAAAATCAAACAGGATTATATCGTAAACCAGTTTAACTCCATCTATTATCAGGATTAACAGGGGAGTGTTAGTTCCAGGCACAGGTCTTCTAATTAGTATGTTAGTGATATGACTGACAGATGGTGTGAACACCCCTTAAAACACAGATACATTAGAGGAAATATCTGAGCTACAGTGAAAAAGTGATCCATGTTCTCTTCTTCAGCACTTATGTGATGTAATCAGTGGTGGAATGCAGAATTCTGGGGGCCTGCCACAAGAGGCTGTTCAATCAATTAATTTTTTTTTGCCCTTAGGTTGAGGTAACTTCCCTGTGCATACTCTTCCCTATGCCAGTGGACATAATGTCTTGAAGTACATTAACTGTTAATTTAGAGGTTGTGTCATTAGCAGGAAAAGTGATAATTTTCAAACTCTGATCCATTGTATTTTCTCAACATGTGCTGGTATATTATTTCACATAAACATTACATTTCCAACAAAATGGAAAAGTCTGCATAGACCAGTGGTTTTGCAATGAGGTATTACCACATGACCTCACAATTCCAGACCGGCAGAGCCAGACATCACAATCAGCTAAAACTGCAAAGAAGTGATGTATGACCACAAAGATGGCTGCCTGAAATGAGAGGTACTACATTATTAGACCTGAAGAAGGAAAGCAGAAATTATAAAGCTTTTAAAAGATTTGTTACCTTTATTAGTATGTGGACCAGTAAACTAGTTTCATAGTATAGTTAGAAATGACTTACATACTACTACATAAAAATAATTTAAAATAGAGTCTGAACAAACTGACCCACAGAACTATAGTTTTACTATAGTGCCATTTTCCATGTATACTGCATGATACACATGATAATGTAGTATGCAGTATGATGGTCCCTTTTAGGTACTTTTCAAGAGTGGTGTGCACTCATACAGTGCAGGGTGGGATATGTGGTGTCTTGATGCTTTGATTACTGCACCACCATCTGGGCATCAGGATGGGGAACATCTTGGCATGTGAGACCACTCCCACAACCCCCACCCCCACGCCCACCCCCACCCCAGAAAATCTCAGATCGCATCCACTCTTAGATACACTAAACTCAGTGCATATAATGAATCTCACTTCACACTGTGAGCCTTTATTTCTACAAAACCCTCCACCCAACTATGCTCGGCTTCTCCAATGTGTTTACGCAGCCCTTCCCTTGAGTTCAAAGTCCTAAACACACACCTGGCAGGACGACATGCACACCCTGCTTGGCATTCAAGGTAAATGACTTCACAGGCCAAACACTTAATCCATGCCACACACTAGGGGTGCACGATATGGACTAGAATTGCGATGTGCGATAACGTTGTTGGATATCCCGATATCGATGTGAACCACGATAAATTAAGATTAAAATACAGAAATGTAGTGTCTCTCTGAACAGCAGCACGTTAATTTGTTTTGTTTTTTACTGTGTAATGAATCCAGAATAATTCCAAATATTTTGCAGGTTTATTCAACAATAGATTCAATCTAGGTTTATACTTTCACGAGTGAGCGACTCCGCACACCTCGTTAACCTCCGCGAACGGCGGAAGCGTTTAATCTTGCCGTGTCACATTCTTTGCAGTGTTGTCCGAAACGATATGTAGGCCTAGTAGTATAAAAAAAACACCCCTCAAATACAGGGGAATGAACTTTTACCTGACCAATTTTAATGTTGCTTTGTGTTTCAGGTTTGAAAAGTGCTGGAATTTAGGCTAAAGTATTTGAAAAGGCTTGAAATTGTAACTACTTCGTTTCACAACAAATATCTGTCTGACTGAACAATTCTCTTGTATTACGTTAACAAATACGAGCCTCTTGTAATTCCAGGACGAAACATGAGAGAACGTGAAGAAGTTAAGATTGGGCGTTTTGAAAATAAATATACATTAAATAATGTGATAAAAAAGCGAATTATTTCGAATCATTTAGAGTATATGTATAAATATTTAATTCAATAACGTGCTGGGAATTATTGAAATTGACCTTGAAAGTGACGTACAAGTGCTTGAATTCCACCTTGTATAGGTGTATGAACCCTGCAAACATGACTGTTCTCATTGCGCCGAGACGCGGCGCGCGCGAACTTTAAATAAATAATAACATTAAATAATGTGATAAAAAAGGGTGTTGCGAGTGTGAACTGGAGACAAATTAAGTATTATATCGCGATCGATTCTTAGTGTTGACTTGTAACTTCCGCAGTAGCCCAACTCAAAAGTAGCCCAAAAAAACCGCACCCCGTGGCCCCAGAATTTTTACCCGCGGCTGGATTTTCAAACAAGCCCAATTTGGCGTGAAAACCGAGAACCTGGCAACTCTGCCTCACTCTGCCTCTTGCCTACTTACGTCACGTGATCATAGTCTGCAGCGCGAATAGCTCCCTCTAATGCTGGACGAGGATAACGCAATTTGAGTTTGCTGTTATTCAAGGAGTTATCGTGGCTCTTTCGATGTGTTTATCGTGAAACTTCACATCGCGATAACGATAAAAATACGATTAATCGTGCAGCCCTACCACACACACACACACACACACACACACACACACACACACACACACACACACACACACACACACACACATACATACACAAAAGCATCAAGCAGGGCACACACACACACAAAACATTGCATATCTATGATAGAAAAGTTATTCCTGCTCATAAGGGGATTGAACCAAAATAATGAAGGTCAAAGAAGCAAACAGCAGATCTTATTCCCCAACAGCCTCGTTTGCCAGGGACATGAAATTTGGAAGAAATTAAGACCTCCACATTAGTTCACTGTGAAAAGCTGTAAAGGTCACATTGCACTTGCCAAGGTGTAATCTTAATGTTTTTAATTACTGTATGATTAATGGTAGGACTTGCACAAAAATTTTCACTGAAGAATTGGGTGATTATGCTTTGAGTTATCTTCGTAAAATGCTTGGACTAATTAAAAGCGAACATTTATGATGAAATTTAATATAGTATGGACTGAGAGAGAGAGAGAGAGAGAGAGAGAGAGAGAGAGAGAGAGAGAGAATCACTTACCATTCAGTCCATTTGGAGTACTTCTATGATGATGGGGAGTAGAGAGATCATCCATTGACCTCCTTGCTGTCCCAATCTTTGTCTCCATTGCTTTGCTTATATGGTTATGGTGATGGTCAGGGCTACCAGCACTGCCTCCACTAGATGTACTGCTCCCATCTCCAACATCTCGCACAGTACCAGAGCCACCATTCAAATTAGATAGACTGGACTGGCTGTCGATGGAACTTCTTGAACCAGCGCCATTTATATTGTCATCCAGCATGACGATGATTTCTTTAAGGTCCGCGTTCTCGCGCATCACAGTCTCCTGGTTGGCCTCTAGTTCCATCAGCTTCTGCTGGTACGCACCCACCTCTTTCCAAACCGCGCTTGCAGTGTATCTCCCAAACCGCTGCCACTCCCGCGACAGTTTTTTGCCCTTTTGCCTGTCGTCGTCCAGGAAGCAACAGAGCTCCCTGAGCTCTTGATTGTCGTCCTGCAATTTCTGGTTGATTTCTTTCAGATTCCTTATTTCGTGTAGGTGCACCTGCAGCCTGCGATTGACGTCCTTCATCATGTTCCCGTGCTCAATCATTAAGTTCATTTTCTCACTGTCGACTTTTCTTAGCCTTTTGATCAATTCATCCTTGGTCCATCTCAACAGCTCATCATCAGAGACCTTACCAAGGTCCTCACCTGCTCCATCGGGTAAATGCTTTGCCATCGCAAATACTAGCGTGGGAATTTTAACAAACGAAACAGTCAAGCTTTAGATTTCGCGGTGACATGCTCGAATTGGGCGATGGTAAACAAACCAGTAGTACATAGTCCTTTACGGGCCTCTGCAATAGATTGCGTTGATCACGTTAAAAGGTAAAAAAAACAGGATAGTCATGCAAAGCAACATTATTCGACAAAATAAACTAGCACTTGCGAACCAACGCCTCTGGCATAACCCTCTTCGAAATCCCGTGGCTTAAACGAAAACAATATTTGAGCACCAGTCTTGTTAAAGACAGTACGAGGTCTGTTACAATACTGCAAAATGTAACACTTTTCTAAGTACATACCATAAAATTGTCGAAAGGCAAGGAACGTTGCTGGGTTTCAACAGCCCTACGATATCGTTATCTAAAAGTAATCTACAACGTACCTGTCTTTACAAACAGCAAATATGCTAAGGCGTTATATACATTCCAGTTATTCGAGTGGCTTCCAGAGTGGAATGTTTTCGTAGAGGAGATAAACGCACAAACGAGCTTCCAGTTTGAAATCGTCCAAATTCTGAAGATTATGGGAGAGAATTGTCTTACGGACATCCAATCAAGACGAGAGAGAATGCTGAACAGGTAGCAAGCCACGAGAATAGGGCAAATGGAAATCAGACGCTGCCCACTTAAGGAAACAGCGCACAGAAATAACTTCATTCGCAACCATTAGGTACTGCATTCACTAAACTATACATGCATATTGTGTGTGTGTGTGTGTGTACAGTATATATATATATATATATATATATATATATATATATATATATATATATATATATATATATATACACACACACATACAAACTCACCGGCCACTTTATTAGGTACATCTTGCTAGTTTGCTAGTACCGGGTTGGATCCCCTTTTGCCTTCAGGACTGCCTTAATCCTTCATGGCATAGATTCACATTCCTCAGAGAGTCTGGTCCATATTGACATGATAGCATCACATAGTTGCTGCAGATTTATCGGCTGCACATACATGATGTGAATATCCTGTTCCACCACATCCCAAAGGTGCTCTACTGGATTGAGGCCATTCAAGTACAGTGAACTCATTGTTGTGTTCAAGAAATCAGTCTGAGATGATTCGCGCTTTAAGACATAGCACATTATCATGCTGGATGTAGCCAGAAGATGGGTACACTGTGGTCATAAAGGGATGAACATGGTCAGCAACAATACTCAGTTAGGCTGTGGCATTGACAAGATGCAAATGGGTCCAAAGTGAGCCAGCAATATATCCTCCACACCATTGCACCACCACCACCAGCCTGAGCAGTTGAGACAACTCAGGATGTATCCATGCTTTCACATTGTTTACGTCAAATTCTGACTCCGACATCCGAATATCGCAGCAGAAATCAAGACTTATCAGAACAGGCAACATTTTTCCAATCTTCTATTGTCCAGTTTTGGTGAACCAGTGCAAACAGCTTCAGTTTCCTGTTCTTAGCTGACAGGAGTGGCACTCGGTGTGGTCTTCTGCTGCTGATGCAAACGTTTTTGATGTTATTCTAATTTATTGAGATGCACCTGTACACTGAAGTGGCTTCTTGGACTAAAAATTATGAAATAAAACATGGACTGTTTTTTAGCTAGACTGCCCAAGAAGGATAGGTTCTCTCTTGAGTCTTGGCAGAAGAAAGATTAAAATAAGGCTAGGATAAAGATCTTTGAAGGCCAAGGTTTTGTAATCGTTCTTCTGCTGTTTATTAGAAAATATAAAAATAAATATTTAATGAATTGCCTGTTTTTCCTCTTTCTTTTTCGTTTCTCTTTGTTTTCTGTTGTTTCACCACTCTCTGGTACTGTTGGTGTATCTTATACTGTTGTTCCAGCTATATTCATTATTTTGTGTTCTTTTGTTTGAAGGTGTAATGTACTCCTTTCTTTCTTCACTGTCTCATCAACTCCTCTACATCAGCTCCTCTACATCAGATCCTCTACATCAGGGGTGCCCACAAATTTTCAGGTTGCGAGCTACTTATAAGATGGGGGGGTGGCGAACATAAATTGTTACCGGGACGGTGTATATATACAACCGTCAGAGCAGATGGACGATATCCTGTCATTCATCCACTACTTTTTAATGTCATGCGATCTACCCGCATTCCTTCGCAATCGACCAACACTTCAACACGCGACCGGTCGATCGCGATCGACGTAATGGGCACCCCTGCTCTACATCAACTCCTATTTCTAGGAGTCTATTTCCTTTGCTGCATTTCTTTCCATCCTTCTTTTTTACACCTCTACTCAAACAGGGGGGCATGATTAAATAGAAACCGAAGATACTAGCATTAGACAGCCTTTTGGAAACAAGGGGTCATGAGTTCAATCTGCACTGGGGCCTTTATGTAGAAATATTTGAATGCATAAACTTCAAGTTTAATTTTTAAATATATATTGTGAAACATGAAACTCAGTGTTGTAAAAGAAACAGTGAATTAAGCCAGGATGAACGAAAACATGAATCAGTGCATTTTATTTCATTATGATATTGTGCAGAAGCAATATTCAAAAACAAATTCTAAAACTCATTTTATCCAATTCCAAAAGTAAGTCACTGTTATGTGAATTCAAACTGATCAACACAATATAAGAGAAAATCAGCAAAGAGTAGCAGATGAAAAATAAACATGGCAGTAGTGTCACAACATGGTTAGACTTGATTTTATATTGATCCAAAAAGGCATAATCACAGGAATATAATGCTTAAAGTCAGAAGAGTAAATGCAGTGTAAAGGATAATTCCTGAAAGCACACCATTTAATATGCTTTAAACACTATGTTTGATAGTGCATAACACTCCACTTTTAGGGCGAAGGGTTCCTGAGTCTTTTATGTCAAAGGACTGCCCAGGCACAAGACTAAAGTCAAATCTCTGAAGAAACTTGGCAAGCACGACTTTAGCCTCCATCTAAGCAGAAAGAGATTAGTGTGTAGTAATCAAAATGCATGATGGGCTAATTGCTTTGATATGCGCATATATATATATATATATATATATATATATATATATATATATATATATATATATATATATATATATATATATATATATATATATATATATATATATATTGATGCCATAGCAACAACTATTGGACATTGTATTAATGACATGTCTGTTTGCTTTGCCAAGTGGTTGCTGCTGTGGCACCAATGAAATTTGGAAATTCAAAGAATAAGAACTGATCTAAATTTTTAGAACTTTAGAATTCCATGAAATTAATGTTATGATTTAAACACCTGCTTTATTATTTTCATATATAAATTAGTAGTACTATTACTAGTCTTACTAATTCAGAAGCACGTTGAAGGATCTGTCTGTCTCTCTTATGCTGTATATACACATACACGTGTGTGTGTGTGTGTGTGTGTGTGTGTGTGTGTGTGTGTAGGTGTGCATTCATTATTATGTGGTAAGAAAAGATTACAAATGCATGTGGTGTGAATGAGAACTCACTTGTGAGAAAGTCTGCCCAAGACAGGACCGTGGACCGAGGGCAAATGGGAAGTAGCAGAAATAAGGCCTTTACAAAGAGAAGACAAGTTTATATTATCATATTCAATAGGCCTAAGGTTAGTTAGTTATATAGATAGCAATAAGAATAATAATAGGAAAACATACTTGCTGGCATTTGGATGAAATCTTTCTGGATCAAACTTCAAAGGATTTTTGAAGAATTTTTCCATCCTTGATGTGATATAAGAACTGAACTGCAGAGGGAGACATAGCAGTTAATAGGAACCCTTGCATACACTCATTGTCCTCTTTAGAAGAAACAGATGTATAGCCTATATGTAGCATATGTATATAGAGTATAGCTCAACTGCTGCCATGCATGTTAATCCTCTGTCTCATCCCTAGAGATCAAGAGGCCCAGTGTGGGTTTTTGAGTGGCACTTTTTGAGTGGCAAATATAAGAACTCAAGCAGCCTTCTGCGGCTGAGACTGATACATTGCTGTGCTTCGCAGAACACAATTATGTCTGTAATGTGATGAAGTTGGGGACACTCTTGAGCATCGATGGTGTAGGACGTAGCTTTGTAAGCTCCTGCCGGTTTATATTAAAACGTTATTTAAAAGTGTGAATTGGTGACACTCCTACCTTCGTCAGATTCTTTAAAGATTAGATTGTTGAACTACAATGACGAGGTGTGCAAGATGTCGGGTAAGGGATCGAAATCCACCCGGAGCACCGTGCAAACACAGCCAATCATGCCTTTGAACCAGCCTCCCGTTTCTACACATGCTAACTTCGGTGTGCCCTCTCTCAAGCTTGAGATGCTAACCTCACTAAATAATAATAAAGCGGAGATCTTTGACGGAGCTTCAGGAATCATTGGGCTTTGGCGCCTATAAAATATGATTTGCAAGCCATGAAAACTCAAATGGCGAACTTAAAAGCCATTACCGAGGCCGCTATCTCAGAGATAAAAGTTGGAGAAATGGAACACGTGTTCTCCATGAGCTCGGATGATGTAGCCACAATGAAGAACACGACTGAATCTCTGACAGCTAGTGTGGCCAAGCTAGAAGACAAATGCGAGGATTTAGAGAGCAGATCGAGAAGGAACAATTTACTTCAGCCTAAACCAAAACCCAGGGAACGTCCACATGCGATTGTCTGTAGATTGTCTGTAGAATGTTAGGGGAATCTCTGACCCCTCACTTACTCTTAATTCCACACAAAAAGACATTATAGCTTTCATTTCCCTACTAGCTAGACGCTCCCTGTTACTCCAATGAAAATCCAGCAAATATCCTCCCATCTCCCGCTGCCTCAAGGATATTGTTATTTTTTTAATTGGAAAAAATTAAATATACATTAAGAGGCTGCACAGCTAATTTTTTTAAATAAATGGCAGCCCTTCATCTCCTACTTCACTAAATTAGAGGCTCTACCTGACTAACTGTGTGCTCTTTTCCATTCTTTGTTTTTTAGACTTTTTGTCTGTCGGGTCATGTCTGTGGCATGGTGATTGGTTGTGCTGGCTGATCGTGGTGGGCTGAGGGGATACGGGCTGTGATGAGGAGGGGTGGGTTTTTGTTTTATTGTTCAGTTATTGGCAGTTTTGCTGCCAACAAAATCAGCTGGGAAGCTGTCAACAAAATTTCATTATACTATGTATTGTATAATGACAGTAAAGATTCTCTTATCTCTTAACTTATCTAATCTCTAAAACAGGGGTGTCAAACTCATTTTGGTCTGGGGGACGCATACAACGTAATCGGATCTCAAGGGGGCCAGACCAGTAAACTCATTCCAAAATTACATGAAACTAACAATAAGAAAAGTATGTGCACTTTCAACAACATTTTATACTCAGTTAAACATTTATTTAAGTGCATTATGCATAAAAACGGATCACAATGACATTTTCCACATCTGGGAAGCAATTCTGAACACATGAACTTTCCATTTTTCTTGAAAAATCCGACACTCTGTGTCCACTTTTCTCTTTATTTACAAAGACATTTCACTTAAGAGGGTGCCAGGGTCAACAGAAAAAGCAGGTAAAGAGAAATAACTGACTAAAACACACCCTTAGCGGGCATTATTGGAACTGCAGATTTTAAATAAAATGGAGTTTATTCTTCTTTAATAATCCAGGTTTATTCCGCGGGCTCGACTGAACCCTCTGGCGAACCGGTTCTGGTCCACAGGCCTTATGTTTGACACCCCTGCTCTAAAATATTGTTATTGTGCTGACTGTTGCTGCCCAGAAGAGGATGGGTTTCCCCTTTATGAGCCTTGGTTCCTCTTACGTTTCTTTCTCAAGCTCTAGGGAATTTTTCCTTGCTACTGGCACCTTCGGCTTGCTCATTGGGGGCAGGACTCAAACATGTGTAAAGTTGCTTTTGTGACAACAGTTGTTGTAAATAGCTATATAAATGAATTTTATTTATTTATTCCTGATAAATGACAAAATATAAATATTAATATAATAAATAATAAAACATAATAATAATAATAATTTTTATTTGTATACTACCTTTCATACATACTGTCACATTACAGCCCTGGGCCTCTCCACTTGGGTGTGTGTATGTGTAGTCTACATCTAGCTATGTCCATATGCATTTCCTTTGGGTGTGGTCAAATGTGTGCCTGTTCAGCCATCTCACTTGTGGCTCATCTCGTCAACACTTGGGTCTCATTTATTTCAGAGTATACAATGTGCGTTCATGTTGTTCTGTCCTTGAGTTTGACCTCGCGTGTTTGTGTGTGTAGTCGTTAGTGATTGCTCCCTGCACAGTGTCCAAGCAAATAAAAGCTAGTTAAACTCATGTTAAACTCGCCTTGACATTCTGCCTCAACTCGACTGTTGCACATACATGCAACTCAAAGTGCTTTACACAATAAATAAAAGAAAAACATAAAATAAGGCAATAAAAGAATAAAATGACATAAAATTTAAACAAGAATAAAAAAGAATCAACCAAAAATATACTAAATATTACTAATACTAATTGTCACTAGATGCACACTTACATGAATAGAGCATCCTGCTGGGATTTTAAATCCACTGATGACCATATCCTCATGGAGCCAACGAGATGTTCCGGGTGCTGTAGGGTACATGCGGAGTGTTTCCTTCAGAACCTAAGTTACAGACACAAATACTCTTCATCAAATCAGTAGAATTCTTGATCTCCCAAATAAATATGTAACCAGTGTAGTGGAGTAAGCAAAAAGTTTCCACTACCTATGTCAGGGCTGGCTCGGGTGCCACGCCTTCTACCTCCACAAGAGGCACCCGAGTCAGTCCTAGACTGAATCGGTGCAATCAGCAATGATCCGTTTCACCTGTTGCCATGGCTTCTTAAGGAAGCTTGTGGAGACGGATCATTGCTGATTCTTTTTTAGTTTTACTGTTACGTTCTCAGCCCTTTCTCTTTTCTCTTTGTGAAGGTGTTTCGCCACCGTTCTCTCGCTTGTCTCTCATCCTTTTGAGTTTGGTTTTTTTTACAGTGTTTGTGTGGGATTTATTTTCTGTTGATCTGCATGGGGGTTCATTGCACGCACGCAGTTTTCAACGATTATCTCCTGACTGCTTCATACGGCGCTTGGGTCTATCTCTCTCTACATTTTCTGACGCGGTGTGTGCCGATCGTACACCTGTCGTCACAACCTAGCTCTGGGGACTTACAGATCACAACCACAGGAAGGACACCCGTTCAAAGTTTAAGAGTCTAACCATATCTGGTTTCTTAAGGTTCCTTTAGTGTATAATGAAGAATGCAGCAAGGTTTTCTACCCATCACCCGTTGGGGACCCAAAGCTCACAAGCCCAGGAAGGAAATTTAAGGAACAATTGTGAAGAACCAACATTATCTGACTCCCTTAGATCTCACCACTGACCGCCATCTCTTTGAAATTCATTGACAGATATATCTAAGGATGCAAAAATTTCAAGGGTTCTTATAACTTTATGTTCCAAGACAGACATTGGATTGTAACCTAGCCTAGAGGAAAGACAAAGACGCCACATTTGACATAATTCTAACCAAGTATCATTATCCTGGACACTAACACTGGACTATAGTTAGAGGTCCAAACTAAATCCTGTGTCTATACTGTCTGAACATTAAGTATTTGGTGTAAATGCGCAGTTTAGGACCCCTCATGTATTAGGTATTAATGGGTTCAACTAAGTACCCTTCATGGTATAATATATGTATCACCCTGCATTTATATCTCCCATGTATTACTATGGGTCATGTATGATCATGTGCTATGTTAGTATAGACTAACTGGTTTCTTAAGTTAGTATAGACTATGTTAGTATAGCACATGTCATGGTAGTCATGGTCTGGTGGTAGGGAACTGGTCTTGTGACTGGAGGGTTGTGGGTTCCATTCCCAGGCCCGAGGCCATGACTGATGTACCCTTGAGCAAGCCACCTAACCCCAACTGCTCCTCAAGCACTGTGTTAGGGCTGCCCACTGCTTTGGGCACGTGTGCATTACATCCCCCTAGTAATCACTAGTGTGTGTGTGTTCTAACTGCACAGATGGGTAAAAGCGGAGGACAAATTTTGATTGTGGTGAAAAATCACAATTGACAAATATGGCACATTTTACATCTTACATCTGTGTGCTATGTAATATCCATGTGTGCTATGTTATTTCTTTTCTATTTTGAATCTATTTATTTATCTTTACATGTATTGTGTGCTATTTGTTATTATAAATGTATGTGTAAAGATGGCACTGCAGCTAGAACGATAAGAAATCAAACTAATTCCTGAATAAGTGATATGATTACATTTTGTTCAGGAGTAGGTGTTTATCTTTGTCACAGAATATTTAAATGTCTATGTTACTGTGATCTGCCTAATTAGCTGTTCTTCTTTTTTTAAGGGGGCCTCTATGAAATGTTATTTCAAAATCCCCCCTAAAAACTTCGTCAGAGATAATGCATATTTACCTCCGCATAAGTTTCAGATTGTCAGATTGTAACTGTAGCAACCCTGAACTCTTAGGAAAATATATTTTTGATAATGGGAATAGGTGAAATAATGTTCTATCAGTCTCCTTACCTGAGGGTGAAGTTCAGAGTCTGCTCAGTGATGTAATACCGTTGGTTAATGACTGGCAGACAGATAACCTTTCCTGTACACCTGCTCAGCCTAATGGGACAGGCTAGTATAACAACAGCATACACCACCCACTGGTGCATGGCTGACCTTAGGGTCCCATTGGCATTCCCTAAATGAGCAACATAGGCCTGCTATGACATATATTTTTATATTTTATTGATTTTGATTTAATACTTTATTTTGGTCACAATAACACAGCCACCAATAAACATAATTTCCTAGTTTACCAAAAACTATTCTCTGACCCAAAAGGTGTAAACTGAAGCCAAAACGTATTTTGCCTACCCTTTTTACATACAAATATCAAACAGATATTATATTAACATAACATAACCCAGTGGTTCCCAAAGTGGGGGGCGCGCCCCCTAGGTGGGGCGCGGAGCTATTGCAGGGGGGGCACGGAGCTTGAAAGTAAAACGTGCACATGTGTCAATATTAGGGATGCACCGATTCCGATATTAATATCTGAAAAAATTCTAGATCGGGTATCGGGGACAATGTGACCGATCCATAAAAACAGATCTATTCAGGCAAATTCTATGCTTGTATTGCTTGCCTTTCGGAGTTAGTTCAACCTTAATACTCGCGCTGGTGGTATTCCACTTATTTGCTGGTTGACCAAAATAAACCTGGGCTACAGCAATACTTCACTGTTCATACATGAACTGGTGAGTTGTCCAAAGCTCATTTAATGCGTTACTTACAGAAATAAAATAAAGAGCAGTGGTCTGACTCGGTCTACGGCAGAAAGCTAAAAAAAACAATATTCCATACGCGCGCTCCACTCGCTCCCTTAAAGACACAGTAGCCTACACATATTTCTGGCCGTTACATGCTTTGTGTAAAAATATTCTCATCTACTAAAGGGGGGCATGGCAGAAAAAGTTTGGGAACCACTGACATAACCAAACATGCCACAACATACACTACATATTACGAAAAGTATTTGCTCACCCATCCAAATTATCTGAATCAGGTGTTCCAATCACTTCCATGGCCACGTGTGTAAAAATTAAGCACTTAGGCATGCTCAGTGAATTCTAGCATGGAACTGTGATAGGACGCCACCTGTGCAACAAATCCTGTCGTGAAATGTCCTCGGTCCTAAATATTCCACAGTCAACTGTCAGCTGTATTATAAGAAAATGGAAGTGTTTGGGAACGATAGCAACTCAGCCACAAAGTGGTAGGCCACATAAACTGATAGAGAGGGGTCAGCGGATGCTGAAGCGCATAGTCCAAACAATCACTACAGACATCCAAACTTCATGTGACCTTCATATTAGTTCAAGAACAGTGTGCAGAGAGCTTCATGGTATGGGTTTCCATGGTTGAGCAGCTGCATCCAAGCAATACATCACCAAGTGCAATGCAAAGCATCAGATGCAGTGATGTAAAGCACACCACCACTGGACTGTAGAGCAGTGGAGGCACATTCTCTGGAGTGACAAATCGCACTTCTCCATCTGGCAATCTGATCGACAAGTCTGGGTATGGTGGTCAGGCCCCTTGACAGTCTTGCTGGGGCCCGGGACAAGAAAGTTTCATGTGAAATCCCCATAAACACACTCCTAAACGGAATTGATCCCAGACCACCTTACTGGGAGGCTTCTACAAATTTCTATGAACTTCTACTAATATCCAAACCAAACAAGTAGCGAAAATATCAATGATCGTTACATGTACATTCTCCCGCCTCAGTTTCTCAGTGTGCCCAAACATGCTGTGCTTAAGATAGCATGGAGGAGGAGCACCTGCGCACGGTATAAAGAAGAGAGGACTGCCCTCTCTCCTCAGAGTTCTTGTTCTTGAGACGAGACTCTCATGCTTATTTTACTTTTTAATTAAATTCTCTTTTTTAACCATGTCTGAGTCCTCATCTATTTCAGGAAGTTTCCATGACAGTTAGAAAAATCTGTTTAAATAGAGTTAGAGAGTAGCCAATGACCTTGATACATAACTCTTGTCTATTGCCTAAACTATGTGCCCAAACTCTCCAAGTAACTAAACCAAGACATAAAAGAGGAGGATGTGAATGTCGTGTTGTCCTGCTGCCTACAGTCTTCTCTTCATCAGCGGTCTGATGTACACATCAGCGGTCTTGTCAGGAATAGCCGATGACATAATCAAGTTCACCTGTTTCACCACCACGCCCACATTCCATGCATACTTACAGTTGTGATCAAATTTATTCAACCCCCACTGAAATAAAGTGTTTTGGCCAGTTTGACATTGATTTTGATCATTTCAGTCATCTTATTTACAATTATATCAAAGAGGCACTTATAAATTAGACAAACATAACATAATATTTATGATGGAATAACCACAAATGTCTTTACTGTGCTCACATCATTATCAGTTTTATTCAACCCCCTAGTGACATTATTTTTTAGTACTTAGTACAACATCCTTTTCCAGTTATGACAGCTTTCAAGCGTGAAGCATAGCTTGACACAAGTGTCTTGCAGCGACCTATGGGTATCTTAGCCCATTCTTCATGGGCAAAAGCCTCCAGTTCAGTCACATTCTTAGGCTTGCGCACTGCAACTGCCTTCTTTAGGTCCCACCAGAGGTTCTCAATTGGATTTAAGTCTGGTGATTGCGATGGCCACTCTAGAATGTTCCAGCCTTTCATGTTCAACCATGCTCTAGTGGACTTGGATGTGTGCTTCGGATCATTGTCCTGTTGGAAGGTCCAACGTCTCCCAAGCCGCAGGTTTGTGACTGACTCCATCACATTTTCCTCCAAGATCTCCTGGTACTGAAGGGAATTCATGGTACCCTGCACACGTTGAAGCTTTCCTGTACCATTAGAAGCAAAACAGCCCCAAAGCATAATTGACCCCCCGCCATGCTTCACAGTAGGCAAGGTGTTCTTTTGTTCATAAGCCTGGTTCTTCCTTCTCCAAACATAGCGCTGGTCCATTGTCCCAAACAGTTCTAATTTAGTTTCATCTGACCACAGTACACTGTCCCAAAACCTTTGTGGCTTGTCCACATGACTTTTGGCATACTGCAGTCGACTTTTCTTGTTCTTTGGAGTCAGCAAGGGGGTGCGTCTGGGCGTTCTGGCATGGAGGTCTTCGTTATGCAGTGCGCGCCTTATTGTCTGAGCTGAAACTTCAGTGCCCACATCTGACAGGTCTTTTTTCAGTTCCTTAGCAGTCACGCGGGGATTTTTCTCCACATTACGCTTCAGGTAGCGCACAGCAGTCGCGGTCAGGATCTTCTTTCTGCCACGACCAGGTAACGTTTCCACTGTGCCCTTTAACTTGAACTTGCGAATGATACTTCCGATAGTGTCTCTTGGAATATTTAACAACTTCGCAATCTTTTTATATCCATTGCCATTCTTGTGAAGAGCAATAACCTCTTCTCTTGTCTTCTGGGACCATTCTCTTGCCTTCACCATGCTTGGAAACACACCAGTAGATGTCTAGAAGGAGCTGAGTATCACAGTCCTTTTAAATCTGCCTAATTGGTGCTTATCATGCTTGATTGCTGCTCGTTGACATCCACAGATGTTTTCAATACCTGATGGAAAACACTGGAATGAACCTCTGTTCTTAGGAGTGGTAGTCGTAAAGGGGTTGAATAATTGTGTCAATGAAGAAATCACAAAAAGGCCATTTAATACTTTATGACAAAAAAAATTGATGCTATCTTAGTTGCATTTAGTTCTTTAACAAGTCCTTGTAAGATTTCATTATGAACACAATTACAAATGTGCACTGAATTCCATAAAACCCTTCGCAGCATTGGGGGTTGAATAAATTTGATCACAACTGTAACACTAGAAGCGCCAAAGCTCCGGTCATTTGACCGCTGTGACGTCTACTAGAAGCGCCGCCTCTGGTCGACCTAATTATACCTAGAAGCGCCGAGCACCGGTCACTTGACTGCAGCAGCACAAAAAATAATAATATCTTTGCACTGGATCCAATTTCAGAACCCTCCTTTCATGACTTTTCCCAGAATTGTCCTTTTAATAAACTAGTATTTTTACATTGTTAAAAGAAACCCTGCACATGCTAGTTTCAATCGATTTCGCTCGTATCTCTGTAATATTGTCGTCGTCGCCTACACTTCAAGACTGTGATTCTCTTTTCTGCCAGCGGGTGTCGCAAAGATTCGTATGTCATTTAATATTTAGTATAACTAAATAAAGATCAATAGTTTTCAAAACTAAATTATTCAAAGTTCAAACTGATTATTGTGTAAAGACAAAACGGAATTCGTCCGTTGAACGAAAGTGAAAGTGTTTCACTTTCCAAAGTCTTAAAATATATACTTTATTTATTAATATTATTTAATATATACTATATATAAGTTTACATCAATGGTTTTCAAACCGTGAGAGCGTCTTGCTTTGCCTAATAAATGCTTTAGTAGTTTGCAGGAATTCTGCGAATGGTAATTAGCCTACTTATCAAGTCAATATCTCAAAGAAATGATCTCTCGGGTATAATCCCTCTTCGCCAGGGCTAGCTGTTAGATACATACATTATGTATGGCTGCTTTTGACACACTGGCATTACAAAAGAATTAAGCAGAATGCAAGTTACGTATGTAAATGCATACCTTTGCGAGCGAAACTGAGATGATGGCATGGGCGGTGCTGTTATGAACACTTTATTCACAATAGCATTCATGAGGCAACGTGAGCTATAAATTCGTCGGGACGCGGCTACACAGTTTGAGTGAAAACTCTGCTTGGGCGATCGAACAGCAACACAGTTTGCTTGAAAGCTCGGTTTTGGCGTTTGAACAGCAACATAGTTTGCGTGACTCCTCGGTTTGGGCGTTTGAACAGCAACACAGTTTGCTTGAAAGCTCGGTTTGGGCGATCGAACAGCAACACAGTTTGCTTGAAAGCTCGGTTTTGGTGTTTGAACAGCAACATAGTTTGCGTGACTCCTCGGTTTGGGTGTTTGAACAGCAACACAGTTTGCTTGAAAGCTCGGTTTGGGTGATCGAACAGCAACACAGTTTGCTTGAAAGCTCGGTTTGGGTGATCGAACAGCAACACAGTTTGCTTGAAAGCTTGGTTTGTGTGATCGAACAGCAACACAGTTTGCGTGACTCCTCGGTTTGGGCGTTTGAAAGGTTGCATAGTGCATTATAAAAATGGCACAGAGAATCATGTACACCCCAAAGCAAGTGCTGGACATGCTGTGCAATATTGATGAGATGGAATCGGAGGGCGAACAATGTGAGGTGTCGGATGGAGAGGGCGAAAGTGAAATGGATCTGAATCTTGAATCTGATTCAGAATCGGACTCTGAAACTGAGTGTGGTGGTGACTCATTTCAGGCCAAAGACGGTACGGTGTGGTTTGAAACTGCTGGCAAACCTCGGGGTAGAGCACAAGAGTGCAATATTGTGAGAGAAACCCCAGGGCCTACGTGTTATGCCAAGGACAAAATTAAAAGTCCACTGACCAGCTTACTGTGTTTGATTGACACAGAAATGTGGGGCGCAATTCTGAAATACACAGAGGCAGAGGCTGAACGAAATAATGCTCAGTTCAAACTAACAGCTGACGAATTGAAAGCATTTGTGGGTCTCGTTTATTTGAGAGGTATAACAGCCGGTAAAAGCATGAAACTTGATGAATACTGGTCTGCTGACTTAGGAAATCCCATTTTCAAAGAGACAATGTCTAGACAGACATTCAGAGATATCATGCGCTATCTGCGCTTTGATGACAAGAGCACAAGGGCTGCCCGCCTTGCGACTGATAAATTTGCTATGATCTCGGAGATATTTGATAAATTTGTGAAAAACAGTATTGCTTCTTACACGCCCGGTGAGAACATAACTGTTGATGAGCAACTGTTCCCAACTAAAGCTCGCTGTCGTTTCACTCAGTACATGGCCAATAAACCCGATAAATTTGGGATTAAGTTCTGGGTAGCCGCTGATGTTGAAACAAAATATATGTTGAACGCCATTCCCTATCTAGGAAAAGATGAAAGCAGGCCGGCTGGTCAACGGTTGTCTGAAAATATTGTGTTGCGTTTGATGGAGCCTTTCACGGGTAAAGGAAGAAATGTAACGACTGACAATTTCTTCACTTCATTGGCACTTGCAAACACCCTTTTGGCGAACAAAACCACTATTGTTGGTACGATGAATAAAATGAGACGTGAGATGCCCCCATGTACACAGGCACAGTCTGAAAGATTTTCCACCAAGGTGTTGCGGGCTGGAAAAATAACTCTAACGATTTACCAGGCAAAACCTAAAAAAAATGTATGCATCCTGAGCTCAATGCATCAGACAGTTTCAATTGATAATGGCGCAAAGAAACTGCCTGAAACTGTTTCATATTACAACACGACTAAATGTGGCGTTGATGTTATGGATCAAATGGCACGACTTTATTCGGTGAAGGGAGGCACCCGTCGTTGGCCTGTCGCGGTTTTCTACAACCTCCTAGACCTGGCTGCAATAAATGCACATATATTGTTCAAACAGTGCATGAACGTTAACCTGAGCAGACGAAGGTTTATTCTCGAGTTGGTAAAGGAGCTGTGTGCACAGCAGAAAATGGCGAAAGCGGCTAGGGCAGTGGCACAAAAGCGAATTTTACCTGAAGCTCCTTGCCCGCCCTCAAAAAGAAAACAATGCCAAGTCGGCAGATGTTCAGGGAACAAAACGTATGACATCTGCCAGACATGTAAGCGACTGGTCTGTGGCAAATGTGCAAAGACTGCACCTAAGCTGTGTTTTGAATGTTGAGTTGTGTGAAGCTGACACACATATCAAAACAAAGGGAACTTAATTTGAGGTGGTGAACAAAACTTATGCAATATACGCTAAAGAGAGACGGGATGCACCCGTTGTTGGCCTGTAGCTGTGTTCTACAACCTCCAAAACCTGGCTGTAATTAATAAATATTGTTCAAACAGTGCATGAACATTAACCACAGCGGTGGAGGTTTATTCTCAAGTTCACAATTCACTACATAAATGTAACTTAATTTGAGGTGGGGAACGAAACTTATGCAATATACGCTAAAGAGAGACGGGATGCACCCGTTGTTGGCCTGTAGCTGTGTTCTACAACCTCCAAAACCTGGCTGTAATTAATAAATATTGTTCAAACAGTGCGGTGGAGGTTTATTCTCAAGTTCACAATTCACTACATAAATGGAACTTAATTTGAGGTGGTGAACGAAACTTATGCAATATACGCTAAAGAGAGACGGGATGCACCCGTTGTTGGCCTGTAGCTGTGTTCTACAACCTCCAAAACCTGGCTGTAATTAATAAATATTGTTCAAACAGTTCATGAACATTAACCACAGCGGTGGAGGTTTATTCTCAAGTTCACAATTCACTACATAAATGGAACTTAATTTGAGGTGGTGAACGAAACTTATGCAATATACGCTAAAGAGAGACGGGATGCACCCGTTGTTGGCCTGTAGCTGTGTTCTACAACCTCCAAAACCTGGCTGTAATTAATAAATATTGTTCAAACAGTGCATGAACATTAACCACAGCGGTGGAGGTTTATTCTCAAGTTCACAATTCACTACATAAATGTAACTTAATTTGAGGTGGGGAACGAAACTTATGCAATATACGCTAAAGAGAGATGGGATGCACCCGTTGTTGGCCTGTAGCTGTGTTCTACAACCTCCAAAACCTGGCTGTAATTAATAAATATTGTTCAAACAGTGCATGAACATTAACCACAGCGGTGGAGGTTTATTCTCAAGTTCACAATTCACTACATAAATGTAACTTAATTTGAGGTGGGGAACGAAACTTATGCTATATACGCTAAAGAGAGACGGGATGCACCCGTTGTTGGCCTGTAGCTGTGTTCTACAACCTCCAAAACCTGGCTGTAATTAATAAATATTGTTCAAACAGTGCATGAACATTAACCACAGCGGTGGAGGTTTATTCTCAAGTTCACAATTCACTACATAAATGGAACTTAATTTGAGGTGGTGAACGAAACTTATGCAATATACGCTAAAGAGAGACGGGATGCACACGTTGTTGGCCTGTAGCTGTGTTCTACAACCTCCAAAACCTGGCTGTAATTAATAAATATTGTTCAAACAGTGCATGAACATTAACCACAGCGGTGGAGGTTTATTCTCAAGTTCACAATTCACTACATAAATGGAACTTAATTTGAGGTGGTGAACGAAACTTATGCAATATACGCTAAAGAGAGACGGGATGCACCCGTTGTTGGCCTGTAGCTGTGTTCTACAACCTCCAAAACCTGGCTGTAATTAATAAATATTGTTCAAACAGTGCATGAACATTAACCACAGCGGCGGAGGTTTATTCTCAAGTTCACAATTCACTACATAAATGGAACTTAATTTGAGGTGGGGAACGAAACTTATGCAATATACGATACATGTAAATCACCGAATGGTGATAACGCTCGGTGATAACACGGTCGTTAGGACGTGGGATCACACATCGGCTATTCACCGATCAAACACCTCATTTGAAACGGCAACACAATACGGCAAGATAAAAAAGTGAACATTAGAGAGGACAGAGGCAACTATATTCGTGAAGCCATCCGTATCATTTTAATAATTTTGCGTTTTGTTACGCAAAGGTACATAGCCTACCTTTTATAATGATATTTTTGTAATTATTTTGCCTATTTATGCTTTTTGTTCTTTGTCTAACACAAAACATTATAGACATTTATTTGTAGATTTGTTATGTTCACCATAGCCTACAATTCACTAACATACACAACTTTTAGACATTAAAACTTGAAATGGCGTAACATTGAGTATACAAACAAACTTGCTTTAGCTCGGTCTACGGGCTTCACTTTGCTACTCTGAGTATCGAACAAGCTTTTTGTGGATGTGGGGGTGGAAGGCTGCAGCGCAGTCTGTTTCATTAGCAAGACAAAAGACGTGAACGCTTCACAGTGGGGGTGCGGGCCAGTGGGTTAGTGGTGTGGCGAACGTACATGATAATATAGTGACATATATGCCAACAGAATAACACACAGACAAATAAGCAAACTATTACACTAACCAAGCAAACTATTACACTAACCAAGAAACAAAACTGAAACTATATTTTGCATTTACGTTTTCGCACAAACCAGGAAATGCAATATGAAACTAAACAAAACTGACAATGGGAAAGCTACTGAGAACAAGGTCACAAGGCACTGATTCTAAAAGGTTTAGTCACATTAATTTGTTAACATATTGACGTTACGTGCAAATGTCACCATTACGAATATTTTGTTTGGGCGGCTCATTCTTCCTTTTGTGCAAAACGCCATCTAGCGTTAATTATGTGTCAGTACCAGCTCCCCTGTGTAAAGACTCAGCGGTCTTTTGACCGCCCGAGGCGCGCTTTAAGTAGGTGAAAACAACACGGCGCTAGTAGGAGGTGGTGAAATCGGTCAGATGACCGGCCCTCCGCGCTTCTAGGTATAAGTATGTAAATGAGGCGCGGCGCTTCTAGTGTTAAGCACCAGAACTACACTTCCTGGTTGCGAAGTATTGCCTCCATGTTGTCGCGTACCAAGCCTTTATTCCTGACTGTCTCTCTGTGCACCGAACTCTGCTTGTTCCCTAGACCACGTCTCCCGCCTGATCCCTGGTACCTTCTCGGACTCTGCCCTCGCCTCACGACCCCGGACCGTCTTGACCACCGCTACTCCGCTGCAGCCCTGCACCTACATAACACCGCAGTATTGTCTGCGTGGCTCGCTGTACAGCACTGTGTCAATAAAAACAGACCAGTTCCGCATCAGGATCTCTCTCTGCGTGCTTTATTCGTTACAGGTCTGATATACACATCAGCAGTTGGACTCACACACTGGGCCCACAGGACTGAGGAGACACTTCTTATAAGACTCCTTGATATGATGAATTATGGCTTATACCAGAATATAGGAGCACCCTTAAATCTACTCCAATAACCACTCTCTCTTCTTTAGGAACCTGCAAAACAACTTCATCTAACTCTCTCCAGAATTCTTCTTTCTCCTCCACATCACAATCTACCTGAGGAGCATAAGCAGTGATGACATTCATCATCACCCCATCAATCTCTAACTTTACACAGATCACCCTGTCACTTACTCGCTTTACCTCCACTACACTCTTACTAAACTCATCCTTCAGGATTACCACCAATGCTCCTGGCCTTGCTCCACTTCCACTTGGTCTCCTGTACACACAGTATGTCTATCTTCCTCCTCTCCATCGCATCAGCTAGCTCTCTCCCTTTATCTGTCATAGAGCCCACATTCAACGTACCAACTCTAACCTCCACCTTCCTGCTCTGCCTCCACTCCTTCAGCTTCAGAACCCTCTTCCCCCCTCTCCTCCTCCTCCTTGTCCCAACAGTAGTCCAAATTCCGCTAATGCCCTGTTGGACAACAGCACCAGTGGCAGTCGTTGTTAACCCGAGCCTCGACCGATCCGGTATGGAATTTCTATTTTTGATCTGCATCATTTGATTTGGCGCAGTTTTTACACCGGATGTCCTTCCTGACGCAACCCTCCCTATTTATCCGGGCTTGGGATCGGCACTAAAATACACTGATGTGTGCACCCTAGTGGCTAGGTTATTGGAGGGACTGTGACTGCTAGAACTATATTAGAACTATAAATATGGACTTTTACTTGTGGGGCTGCCCAATGGAGGATGGGTTCCCTTTTAGCAGTTCTGAAACTTCAACAAACCTTCGTTACAATAAACCTATCAGATGTATCAGATATATATCAGGTATTGGTATAACTTCAGAAAGGATATGTGGTTTAATTTTGGGCCACAACAAACCACGTATTCTTACTGGCATGAATAGACAGCCATCTGAACCTAGAACACACTCGACCTGAGTAAAGTTGCCTTCGTTTATAATGCTGCTTTGATGCCAGCTTTGATGTTCACTGCTTTTATTATTTTCCTCAACATAGGATTAGCTATTCTCACCATATTAACACTATACCTACATCTTTCACATCAGTCCGTTGCATTTCAGACCTAGTTTTTATCCATTTTAGCATAAATAAAAGTTTTTATCCATAAGGCATTTTCCTTCATTTTAATTTGCTTTAATTGTTGTAGCTTTTGGGTTGGTTAACATTGGTTTAAATGGTCAGTGGAGTTTTCTGTTTCATATTTAACTTCAGTTGGTTTGGCCCTTCCTCTGATTCAGTTAGTAACATATGGCGCATTTCCACTAGGGCCTGCTTGGCGCGATACGGTTCGATACGGATCGATTCGCAACGGAACGGTACGGTCGCGTTGTGTTTCCATTACAATGGTGGACCACCACAATGTGGGTGGAGTCGCTGTTGGCGCACGGGTTGTAGTGTCATGACATCATTTGTATGCGACCACAACACCGGTCGATGCCCCTTAACACATAGCATTATTGTATCTTATTTATCTTTATCTTCATTATTGTATGTGGTTGCTCTAATTATTGATAATAATTTGGTATTACTCAAACAGGCTGAACACACCCTGCATAAAAAGCATCAGTCATACAATCAAATGAAATCAAACTTTATTATGAAATATAGATATTTAAAGTACAACATATGTAAATAATATAGTTATAGTTTAAAAAAGTGCAAAAAGCAAATTACCTAAAAATAACGTATAGCTTTAAATGAAATAAATATTTATAGTACTACAAGCAACATTTTGTGTGCTTTTACTGGCGTCTGTCTCGCATGGTGTTCACAAGTTCGCCAAGCACCCCAAGGAAAGCCCGGTTGAAGGAAACATTTTCCACCAACTCCGCTCGCCTCGTCAGTGGAAGGGGAATCTTGAACGTAAAAAATAACAAATATTAAACACAAGCATTCCTGTGAAAGCAACAACAATATAGCGTAACTGCACAAAATGTGTAGCACGTCATCGCTGCTCATGCTTTGTTTATGGCTACAGCTAACTAGCAACTAGCAAGGCTAAGAGCTAGCTATTGTACAGTAGTGACTGTGGTGGTAACATTAACTACAAACACAGCTCTAAATTCCTGCGTTTACAATAGATGCGTTCATATTACGTTCATATTACATCTTTTACGAGCCTAGTAGTGTGAAACTGTGAAATCACAATACACTCACCATTCTCCGTGGCCTCCAGCACCAACATTGCCGTGTCTGTCCAGCACGTTTTCTCTTCCGTTACTGGCTGGCCGGTGACCGTATATGACATCCATTTGCTGGAAACATTTCCAGTCTTTGCGGTTTGCTCCGCTGCGTCCGTTATGGTCCTTCACCGCCCGGTAATCTCTTTTAAGCTTTTTTAGCTTGGACCGACCGGCACTGCTGAACGGACCGCTGGTAGCCATGAGTGGCCATTAGCGCGGAAACCTCGCTAAAAACCTTTACATTTCTAGTGGCTCCGTCCAGTTCGCCCTGGATTTTTTGATCGCTGATTATTAACAGAAAGGTTTGTACCTCGGCGTTTGACCAGGGAACAGACTTCGCTCCTTGGCTTTTAAAAATGGCTGAGGAGTCCATAGCATAGCGGAGGAGTCGATCTCCTGACGCAACCTGTGACGACACTCCCTGGCCAATCAGTGTCATGCTGTTCCTCCACGTCACAGAACTGTACCGCTTCGGAACGGTTAGAACCTCGAGCGAGTCGGTACGAAAATAGTACCCGAAGGGGCCGGCTAACTGGGACCTGGTACTAATGGAAACACTCACAAACCGTTGCGAATCGAACCGTACCGCGCCAAGTAGGCCCTAGTGGAAATGCGCCATTATTAACTCTCTGAACCTAATCCAAGTTTTTGACCTTATGCGTAATATAATCAATACAATTGTTCATTAAACTAATCACTGTGGCAAATATATTTTAACCAAATATATGCACAGACTTTGAACTTCACCCTCAGGTAATGACTGAGACTTATATGACATTATTTCACCTATTCCCATTATCAAAACATGTCCCCGAGAGTTCAGGGTTGTACCTTTTATCATTATTCATAATTAATATTTCTACGCCAGAATACATTTTCTGGTTATATGTTTTCTCACATGCAGATTAAAAAAACCTCTCTTCAACTAACCTGAGTCAAGTAGGTCAGTTTACCAAGATCGTCATAATGTATATCATGTCTTGTACCAAGCACATCCCCCACCTCCTCCTTAGCCCTAAGGGTTAAAAAGAAGACTGATGTATAGCTAGCCTTTCAACAGCTGCACACTTAAAGAAACTCACTAAAACAGTGAAAAATGAAGTGCAACACCATCAAATAATTCTATAAATGTATAAGAAATATGTTACAATTGTTTTTATTTCTTAATTTAGTTTGGATTACTTAGCAGTTCTTATTTTACCTTTTCAGTATCTCTGGGTGCCTGCCTAACTCCATGATGGCAAAGGAGAGTTGATTGGTGTGACGCGCGGGTCGGTGTGACGCGCGGGTCGTGGCGAGGAATGAGACACGGAATCCCTCGATGGCAGCAAACGTCACGGTTTATTTTTAACAAGATTGCGCAATAGCGCACGGAGAACAATAAACAGTCACAGCAATGTGTGGACATAGACAACGACGAGCACAGGACACTGCGCGAGCGCACATTAAATAGACAAACCACATTAGCCCCACGTGATTACGAGACAAGTCACAGGTGATACTGATTATTCACACGACATGCCATAACCACGGACATCCATAGACGCAGACGATGCACGTAGACTACGTCAACACATGCCCAAAAGGGAGGGGCCAGGGTCCTCAACGTGACAGACGCCCCCTCCAAGGGCACTACCCGTCCCGGGGTGCCAACAGGACCGAGTGCCCCGAACCCACGACGATGGGCGAATCCGACGCGCTCAGTCCTGCGTCTGGGAGGTGATTGCCCTTGGCGAAGCGTCCGTCACGAATCGCCTAGCACACCCTCCCTGGGAAGACCGGGGAAAAGACGTTAGACAGGTTGAACGGGACGTTCACAAACATACACACAGGAACGTTAACACATAGAGGAACAAACGGGAAAAATGGGTTTGGTATACACACGGGAAGACTCACAAACACTGGGACACACAAACACGTAACAGGCGCCAGACTACGCGCCAAGAGGAGAGCTAGGAGTGGAGGAAGACCGGGGGCTGCCGGGGCTGCGGCGGACGTGTCAGGTGCAGTGCGCCCGGCGGACCTGCCAGGTGCCTACGCCCGCGTAGGCGCCCGGAGCAGCGCGGTCGGCGTAGGCGCCCGGAGCAGCGCGGTCGGCGTAGGCGCCCGGAGCAGCGCGGTCGGCGTAGGCGCCTGGAGCAGCGCGGTCGGCATACTCCCCATACGGGCCGCCTGGGGAGACCCCTTCAGTCTCCATGCTCTCCTTGTCCTCACTCTGGGTTCTCTCCATGAACTGCTCCAGGCTGCCACCCCGGGAGCACTCCATCTTCACCTCTCCGGAGCGTTCGGAGGACGGACTCGCCTCCGGTCTCCAACTCCCCTTCACGGTCCCCGCAGAACACTCTGAGGGGGGCGGACTACCGTCCTCCCCTGAGTACAGTTCGCTGTCCGTGCACTCAGAAACGCCTGAGTGCACGGACAGAGGACGATCTTCCTCTTCCTCCTCACCGTAGTCAGAGGGGTATGCGGAGCGCTCCAACGGCGGGTAGTCCTCGTCGTCGTCCTCCTCCCCCTCCTCAACGGTGGAAGCGGGACCTACAGGCGGAGGGAGGTAGTCCTCTTCCTCGGACTCCTCCTCCTCTCCCCCGTAGTCCACAGTGGACACGTCGTCCAGCGATGGGGGGTAGGCCTCCTCCCCTTCCCCACCGTAGTCAACGGTGGAGGCTTCGCCTATCGACGGAGGATATGCCTCCTCCTCCTCGCCCTGCTCCTCCTCCTCCTCGGAGTCCTCCTCCCCAAACTCGTTCTCCGAGGTGGACTCAACAGCTCCGTAAACACCGGAGTCCACCCCTGGCGGTGAGCGAGAGCGAGATGGAGAGGAGTGTAGCTCCCTCCAAATTCTCCTCGCGCCCTGTCGGAAAATCTCCGCCAGCTCGGGGTTACTCTCCTCTACCCTCCGGGCTGAGGCCAGCTGGAGGGCGCACACCGGGTCCCTCTCCAATTGTTCTGGCGTTGGCGAGGTAACGCGGCGCGGGGGAGAGGAGGAAGAGCGGTGGTGTCGCTTGCTTGGCTTTTTTCCCTTCTTGGGCTTTGGCTTGTAGCCTGGCATGTTCGGGTGTCTCTGGTCGGCTCGTCGTTCTGTGATGCGCGGGTCGTGGTGAGGAATGAGACACGGAATCCCTCGATGGCAGCAAACGTCACGGTTTATTTTTAACAAGATTGCGCAATAGCGCACGGAGAACAATAAACAGTCACAGCAACATGTGGACATAGACAACGACGAGCACAGGACTCTGCGCGAGCGCACATTAAATAGACAAACCACATTAGCCCCACGTGATTACGAGACAAGTCACAGGTGATACTGATTATTCACACGACATGCCATAACCACGGACATCCATAGACGCAGACGATGCACGTAGACTACGTCAACACACGCCCAAAAGGGAGGGGCCGGGGTCCTCAACGTGACAATTGGCTGTTGTTTCCTGACCTAAACATTTTATATTTATACAATTTATAAACATTTTATATTTATTATATATATATTATTTTTATTTATTTATTTTTTACTCAAGGGCATTTACAGGAGAATAAATTGCTTTTTCCATAATCCAAAAAAGTTTGATTAACCAGATTTAAAACAAAATTCACACTATACATCAAGTAGCAGATAGTGGTTGTACATCAAGTTACCTGTATTAAGCACATTACAGTCAGCATAATACAAAAAATATTAGATAGACATGTACAACAATAAACAGTAAATAGCAATAAATATGATCAGTGGAACAGATAGAACAGAAATAACTGGTGTAAGACCACACCCCAGCCACCAGGCTTCTGAAAACTGCAGACACCAATGTAGCTGTACCTAAGTATTGCTACACATAATAAGATTCAAAATAAACTAATGAAATACATTAGAATATAACCTACCCGCAGAAGAAAGTTACAAAATTGTCAAGCATCAGTTCATAGTCTTCCTCACCATCATCCTTAAGCTCCTCTGCAGGGAAAGAAGTTAAAACAACAAGGTCATAAATTAATTATATTTATATCAACTTTGAAGAGTTCACATTTAATTAAGTTTAAACTAAATTAAGTAGTGGCTAAAATTGGCTAATGAAAAAATGGTTTGATTCACTGGGGTTTGTTTACCAGCTGTTTTTAGTATCTGGGATAGAATGTCTTTTGGGACATCCTCGCCATTTTCTACAGCTTTCCTCCTCTGGTTAATCCACTTGGCTCCAGTTGTGCGCAGTAGTTTGACAGCATCTTGTATCTCCTGCACTTTCGTCTTGTTCCAGGGCAGAAACTGCAAGCAAAGATATAGCTATTTACTACTTTATCTTTAATCTTAATTGATTTTTGGATGACATAATCTTGTTTCAGTGGTGAGAAAATAAAGATTGTTCTCACTCTAAAGAATGGATCTCTAAAGTAGTGCAACATGCCCTGCAAACAGAGCTCTATTGCTTTCGGGAATGGTGAGTCGGGATTTTTCAGTAAATCTAAGTCAACCCCAAAGGCCACCTGTCAATTAAAAGCAGAGAAAAAATAATCTTGTTATTAGAACAGTAGGAAACAACTGCTTGTATGTTGATTAGGCAGGTGCTAAAACAAAACCTTTCATGGCTTCTCATGGTATTATCACAATGTGGAACAAAAAAAAAAACAACAAAACCAAAAATAAAATAAATACAATTATAAGAATAATTATACAATATACAAATATAAGAATAAGTATTGCTTCCTTTTGAACAGTTTTTTGTTTTCTGAAATCCAGTTTTAATAAAGAGTTGTCCACACAACCAACCAGTGTTGGGTAAGTTACTTTGAAAAAGTAATTAGTTACAGTTACAAGTTACCTTGTTTAAAATGTAATTGTAGTGTAACTTTTCTGATTACTTTTGAAACGTAATGTAACTAATTACTTTTGGATTACTTTTTGATTACTTTACGGTTTAAATGAGTATTGACCCATGATCAACATTTAATTTTTGAGAACTGACAGTGTGAAACTTAAAAGAGTACTAAGCTGAGAGGGAATTGCTGACAGGCAATCACAGGAGGTCCACAAGAAGAGATGCCTGCACCAGGCATGTAAGATTCTCAGACTATTGTCATCAGGCCATACTCTTTTCTGCTCCTCCCCCAGGGCTCTACCATTTTCAGTTTGCAGACTAACACAAGCAGGTTCAGAAACCACTTCTTTCCCACAGCGGTCACCTTACTGAACTCTTCCCAAAGACCATACTTTCCTTCCCCTCTATCCATATCTTACTATCCACACAACATCTGTACAGTGTTCCTCTTCAATCCACATCTGTATAGCCCTATCTACAGTGGTATAGGATAATCTGTATGTTATCTCTGTATGATTCCATCTGTATTTATCACATTTATTTATATCATATATTTTTCTTTGCCCTGTGCATTGCCATACATTACACACACATGCATTTCCCTAGGTAATTTATCTACTCTGCACATATATATTAACCATCTTTACTTACACTAGCTGTAACTAACTGCATTGTATCTCTAAATACTGCATTCTATACAATCTGCACGTGTTGCACTTGATTAGATACCAAACTGCATTTCATTACTTCATACAAATTTAATTTAAATGTATTGCTTGTCGAACTATAGGTCTAAGATAGGTCCAATGATACCAATTGGGTAGGTTAGGTCGTGTCATAGACATCGACAAACGTTTTTCCAACACCAAACAGTCATAAATATTCATTTGATACCGTCTGTCATTGTCTATAATAGTCATGTATGATTTCAACGAATACCTGTTTAGGACTTTAAACAGCTAATTTGGTTAGCCTGTAAATCAAGCTAGCATGCTAAAGGACAAACACATTCAAGTGAATGGTAGTAGCTAGCCCAGCAGGTAGCTAACTATGGAAACCACAGTGTTTGACGGTCAGCATGCCTTACTGTTAGCTCGCTTACAACCTCAATACTGGTTGCCTTCTAGGGTTGCCACCTGTCCCGGTTTTCCCGGGACTGTCCTGGTTTTCACGTCGCTGTCTCGGTTTTCCCTCTTTTTAATATTCGGTCCAGGCAAAAAAAATCATTTAATGTCCCAGTTTTCACTAAGTTAGTTCAAACGACTATTTAGACTGTTTCTGCACATTTTAAATCCGTCTTTTTTTCTCGCTGTGTCCATTTTACGTTCGCCACCCCCCGTCAACAATCTACGTTCGCGTGTGACGGTGTTCTTGTTTTTTGTCAGACCTAGGTGGCAACTCTTCTGATCGGAAATAAACCTCCAAACTCCGAAATTTACACAAAGGCTTGGCATAATCACAAATAGTTGCCGATGGTGGCACATGGTTCACATTTATTGACAACACAAAAACAAAACAAATGCTCCTTAAATGTCCAGTGCTTGAAGGCGTCTGTCATTATTGCTGCTTGAGCTGAAACTGAACCGCGCGCTTGCTGCTCCAGCACAGAAACAAGCGGAAAACGGCGATATAGGGCGCAAAGCAATAAAAATATCATTAAATATTTCGCAAAGGTTTTTGTTTATATTTAAAAAATGTAACTAAAATTGTAATTCTTCATTTTTCCAGAAGTAACTGTAACTGAATTACATATTTTCTCATTGTAACTGTAACGAATTACAGTTACACTTTTTTTGTAATTAAATTACGTCACGTCGTTACATGTAATTCGTTACTCCCCAACACTGCAACCAACACACACAACCCGAACCCTAACCATAGCTTAAGTAGTTTTAATTTAAACTTATTGAAATAAATAATTTTTATGTGACGTAGGACCACGGCTCCAGTAACCCTGGCCACTCTTTTGGCCAGGGCTTATACAAAACACATATACATACAACCAGTGGCGCAAAAAGGGGGTATGCAGCATATGCGACGCATAGGGGCGCTGCACTAGAGGGGGCGCCAAATCGATGCCAGAAAATTATTTGTCGAGTTGGCGAGGGGTGGGGGGTGGGGGTGGAGTGCGGGGGGCGCCGATAGTATGTTTGCATACACCTCAGAAAGTATGTAGTTGCAACCCTGCATACAACCCCACTAACTCCTCCTCAAAAATAATTTACGGGGCAGCCCCGCTGTGGGGATTTACATTAAACAATATACGCCCACGCTAGGACTAAACACAAGCACGCAAGACCAGACAAACAACAGAGGTGAGCACTAATGCGGTCCAATCATCCATTCACCGCTGTGTCACATAAAGTACGTGACATAAACAACCTCTGTTTCAAATGAAACATACAACAAACAGATATCACACAGACAGACACTTACGAGAAATGACCACAAGCGAAGGAGAAAGTAAAGGAGACTGGTGGCTTCAGAAAGTTGGCTGGTTATTCTGTGATGGGCAAGGAGTGCGAAATAAAAAAGGAAGCAATCGTGCCAGTTTAATGGATAAAGTGCACAAATACAAAACCCGTGACATAATGCAAATTAAGTACACAATAGTTAGCAGTCAACTGGTACAAAGACCTGACATATACAGACAGACAAACGAACCTCAGGTGTTGGGTCTGCTAATAGGCCCCGCCCACCTGAGGGACAAACGCAGGACAACATGAAATACTGCTGCCGCAGACACAGGCAGCCGGAAGGGGGCCTCCATACCGTGACAGAAACTGTAGAACTTTGAACAGATTTTACAGATGCGCTAGTGTCACGTAGGGCTATGCCCCCTCTCCTTGCTGTCACTCTGGTGTCTCTGTCCCTCGTGTTTGTCTTGTTCCCTGCTCCTTGATCCCGCCCAGCTTGTCTGTTTGTCTGTTGCCCTGGTTTCCCTCTGTCTGCCACGCCCATGTCGTTATCGTCCTCGGCTGTGTCTTGTTAGTCCCATATATATATAGTCCCTGTATTTTCCATTTTGGTATCGGTTGTTTGTGTTCCATGCCTCGTTGTTTCCCCCGCAATCTCTGTGTGTTCCTGCCTGGTCTGTGAGTCCTTGTTCGTCATGCCTGTCTACCTGTGTTATTCAGATTGCCTCCCTGTTATGACCCGTGCTTGTTTAGATGACCACGACTATGGAATTCCCCTGAATAAATCTCGCTCTCCTCAGCATTTGTGTCCGTCTCCTCGCTCCGCAGTGCGTGCTGCGTTACAGCTAGTTTCTTGTCATACCACTGCTGCTTAAATTCGGGGTGTAACGGAGTGACAGATGCAGCAGACACAGGAGATAGCAGCAGACACAGGTGCTGGGTTGACTTTAATGTCCATTTCCATCACACAGCACAAACTCAAAGCAAGTAGTTAAATGCAAGAGATCAGAGGAGCAGATAGCGCTCTGAACTCTGAAGAGAGTCACTAAAACTTGGCCTTAAACGGGTAGAGCGCAACGTCAGAGGGCAGCAGCAGGTCCGGGTAGGCACAAGCAATGCACAGCGATGTTAGGCAGGACCTGTGGGCTTAAAAAGAGGGTGACCGGAAACGAGGGACAGGTGCACAGAATGATGAGCAGTGTGAGCAGTAGGCGGAAGATTGTGATCTAGGGAGTGAATGGGAGGTTGGAGTGTTGCGAAGTGGGCGGCTCCCCTGTGGAGCCGGATCGTGCCTACCGTGACAACTAATATATGTTACTAATGATAAAGTGTGTTTAGCAAAAAGAAGGTTCAGAACTGATCCAGCTTGTAGCAACTGTGGTAGAGTATTTATCGATCATCAGTGAATCAAAAACATTCAAAAACCCAACAGCAGAAAGGACAAATTCTTTTTACATTTTTATCTCATTATTCTGAACAGATCTTAAATAATTATTAAGAGTTGGGAGAGAGTTCAAATAACTTCAAAACCTTGCAAATAACATCCAATGTGACGCAGTTGACCAGCCGGTGCATGTTGGCAATTGTATCCTCTTCAGCTATCTCCTCCAGATGCTGCATTAGACACTCGGCCCTCTCATTGAAGGTCTCCATTAAGCCTCGGAGATAACTGTAAGTATTGACAAGATCAGCTATGGTGCATCTGCCTTGCACACTCAGGCTGTCTTAAACAGAGGTGTGAAAAAAACAGAACACACGAGCTGCTGAAGGCAGGGTCCATGATCCTGCACTGCTTGTACCAGACATCGTGGTCCATTGCGGTCACCAGTCCATTTCCTAAGAACCTGCAATGCAACTCTTCTGCCTCTAGTGTTCTCCAGAGCTGACATATTCACCCAACTACTATTCACAACACACTCACGCAGCTCAGGTAATTTTTGAGCTCTGAGTAACAAAATATGTTATGTTGTTCTTTGAAGTAGCAATCTAACATTAATTGAGTTAGTAGCATCATATTTGGTTAGGGAAAGATTTAAAAGCTTACATATGCTCTAAATAAAGTTATATAAGAGTAATGTTGTATTACTATTATATAATAAACACAAAACGTGGAATATCTGCATGAATAAAAATCCATTTAAGTCCTTATTATATGAAGCATCCTACCTTAAACCAAACAATGTGAATAAGCCTTTGTAGACAAAAGGATCTTTGGAATACTTGGGGGACATTAAAATCTCCTACAGGAACAAAACAAAGAATGTGACTTATTGGGCTTACACTGTGATGTTTAAGTCAGGGTAAAAATATGAAGTAGAATATACACCTTTGTAGTCTCAGGGCAACTAACCACCAATGACACAGAATGAAAGCCATTAATTCTGTACACTGAGCCATATTTTTCAGTCCTGTAAAACAGGATAAAAAGCGCACATTGCAAGGTGGTTACACATAAATGAATACATAGCAAGACGTGTGTGTGTGTGTGTGTGTGTGTGTGTGTGTCTGAGAGGGGGGGGGGGGTAAAAGTGCCTTTGACGAACACTGACTTTACCATTCGAGGAATACGTCATTAAGAATTCTATCCGAGTTCGTTTCTCTCCGGAATGTCGGTAAATGGCCAAGGAGAAAGCTATGAAAAGATGTGTTTATAATAGCCTGTTAACCTTGCCGTATAGTAGGCTGACAGCTTTATGTATACTGAATCTATATGATTTAACTGATTCTGACATATGGACAAAGCATATGAACTAAATAACGGCACAGAAGTAATAACAAATTAAGGATTCTTACTTGTCCCTTGGCGGTCCAGGTATATGATCATATTTCACATGAATATGTCTCACATAAAGACAATATCCAACAAATGCAATAAAAACTGCGCAAATCATATAAAAAGTTAGATACGCGGTCCATTCCGCAACTGTCATGATCGATGTGAATTAAGCGCCAGAAGAACTCCGAGCTCCTGTTGACTAGCGTTAATGATTCCATGTGGTAAAAAGTAGGGTTACATTGTTATTACGTGCAGCTTGTCCAAAGCGTCGGCACTTCCGTATATGATACTGGGTAAAGGTTATTTGGAGATTTACATTTCTTTTATGACGAGGAACACCGCCACAGCCCAAAACGCTGCTAATTGGGGACTCAGTCATCAGAGATGTATGGAGCAACAGTATTAAGGCCTTTTGCTTTCCTCGTGTTACTGTCTGTGAAGTGATACCCATGATTCCACACATATTGCATGGCCATCCAGCCACGGAAAGACTGATTGTACATGTCGGCTCTAGCGATGTTTACAAACAACAGTCTGAGATACTGAAACAGGATTTTAACCATCTGCTCGACATTCTGGAGTTTTCCTGGTGTGAAGTGTTCATTTCTGGACCAATACCAACTGCACGTCGAGGCAGTGGTCACTTTACCAGACTGCTGGCTCTAAACAGCTGGCTCACTACAGCTTGTGCACATCGGAAGGTAAACTTCATTGACAATTTCAACATCTTTTGGAGGCGTCCTGAGCTTTTTAAACCTGATCAGCTTCACCCTAACAGGGCTGGGACTCAAATGCTTGTGGATAATCTAATGTATGGAATCACTCACATGCGGAATCTGCACCCAACCGCCAGCAGTAACGTCAGTAATGTCAGTCAAAGGAGCCCATCTCCTGTCAGAGAATCTGTCCACAGTCTCAGAGGTAAACTCCAGGAGATTGAAGAGGTTCCACAACACTACAGTCTGCAGTCTTGTAGGAACTCACCTACTTCTCCTGCACACTCAGTGATTTCTCAGGTCTGACACACTGGAACCCATGCTCCTAGTCAGTGCTACATTCCAGTTATTTTAAATAGCCGGTGGCATGGCTCTCAGAATCGAAATAAAAATGTAATCAGAAGAAAACATAAGGGTACAAAACATTGTAACAAACAAAATTTGATCCCAGTGAAATGCACAAGTGATGTAAGCGATGCTGATCAAACACATCAAGTCTTCAAAGTCTCCTTACTAAACGTCCGCTCACTCACAAACAAGTCTTTTGTAATAGCTAAATTAATTGAAGATTACTGTCTGGACTTTCTTTTTCTAACAGAGACTTGGCTTGATAGCAATGGAGCAATAGTGCTAAATGAAGCTTCACCTCCCGACTTTAACTATTTTAATGTCTCCAGGGTAAATAAGAGAGGTGGTGGTGTTGCATGTTTTTACCACAAAGCATTCCGCTGTAAGCAGATCTCATTAGGGGAACATCCTACGTTTGAATATCTGGCAGTACAACTCAACAGTACTTATTCAGTTCTTTTGATTGTTATCTATCATCCTCCCAGACTACATGCAGATTTTCTTGAAGATTTTGAAGAAATGCTTTCAAGGATTTTAATTGATTTTGATTATGTTTTAATTGCTGGGGATTTTAATATTCACATGGATATATCCACAAATCCAATCACTTCAGAATTCATGAGGATGCTTAACTCTTTTGATCTCATACAGCATGTATCAGGCCCAACTCATAAGCATGGCCACATCTTAGATTTGGTCATTTCTAAACGTATAGAGGTTAATAATACTGAAATTACTGATGTTGCAATCTCTGACCATTTTGGTGTATTTTTCAACATGTCATTATCTACTAGAACACTCAGTGAAAAGCGCACAATAACCAAGCGTTATCTCAGTGATGGCAGTGCCGTGGCCTTCACAGACATGATACAGTCCCTCCCTCCCCTCTCAGAAAATGGGAATGAGCTAGTTGAAACATTCACACACAGAGTTAGGAACTGTATTGATGCTGTGGCACCAAAGGTAACTAAAATAATCTCTGGTAAAATTAAGATGCCCTGGAGAAACACTCCATCTATTGTAAAATTTAGGCAAGATTGTAGGCAGGCTGAGAGACGTTGGCGAAAGTCAAAATTGCAAGTACATTTTGATATTTATAAAACAGCATTGCAGAATTACAACAGTGAAGTGAAATCAGCAAGGAAAAATTATTTCTCTACCTTAATCAATTCATCCAATAATAACTCAGCTGTCTTGTTCAGAAGCATAGATCAGCTAGTAAACCCCACCTCCTGTGGCTTCCCTGAGACTGTTTCAGTTGAAAAATGTGAGGAGTTTGCTATATTTTTTAGGGACAAGATTACTAGTATAAGGCAGAACATAGCAACAAGCACTAATAGACCATCCACCCTTATATCAGTTACTCAGCCTAACTTTAATATGTCTTATTTCCAAGAAGTTGACATGGTAACACTACTTGATGTGATTTCATCACTAAAATCCTCTACTTGTGAACTGGACCCTTTACCAACAAGCTTTTTCAAGCAGGTTCTGAGCTCATTAGCAAATGAAGTTCTAACGATTGTTAATCAGTCTCTGCAATTGGGAGAATTCCCTAAATTTTTTTAAACTGCAATGGTTAAACCACTACTAAAGAACAGAAATCTTGATCCCACAATTCTTAATAATTATCGACCTATATCTAACCTTTCCTTTCTTAGCAAAATCATTGAAAAAGTAGTGTCAATCCAGTTGAATGACTATGTCAAAGTAAATCAAATAAATGACACTTTTCAATCTGGTTTCAGAGCTCTCCACAGCACTGAAACAGCCCTAGTTAAGGTAGTAAATGACTTGAGATTGAATAAGGATGCAGGCAAACTCTCAGTCCTTTTTCTGCTAGATTTAAGCGCCGCTTTTGACACCGTTGATCATGAAATACTTCTTGATCGACTACAGAGCTGGGTAGGCCTTAGTGGCTTAGTCTTAGACTGGTTTAGATCGTACCTAACTGGGCGTGATTACTATGTAGCATTAGGTACCTCTTCCTCCACACATCAAAAAATAACTTGTGGCGTCCCCCAAGGATCAATTCTTGGGCTGTTACTATTCAACCTATATATGCTTCCGTTACCACACATCATTAATAAACATGGTATTAGTTATCATCAATATGCAGATGACACTCAACTTTATATTTCGCTAGAACCTAAAGCCCTAAAATCAATTTGCTCACTGTTTGACTGCATAGATGATATACAGACATGGATGTCTGACAATTTTCTGCAGTTAAATAAACAGAAGACAGAGGTTCTTGTTCTTGGCAGTGATTCACAAAGGAATGATGTCCAGACTTATTTAAATCAATGCATTCATCACATCAAGGCTAGATTATTGTAACGCTGTTCTATCTGCTCTTCCAAAGAGCTCTATTTCGCACCTACAGCGAGTTCAGAACGCGGCTGCAAGGGTTCTGACCCGCAAGAGAAAGAGAGATCATATTACACCTGCACTCCACTCACTGCACTGGTTACCTGTCAGCTTTAGAATAGATTTTAAGGTTCTAGTCATGGTTTTTAAATGTCTTCATGGTCTTTCCCCTCTTTACCTAAGTGAAATGATGGTTAGATATGTTCCAGTCAGGTCTCTCAGGTCTTCAAACAGTAATCTACTGGTGATTCCTAAAAGCCGATTAAAGATTGGCGAGGGTGCTTTTAGCCACTATGGCCCAAAGCTCTGGAATTCTCTTCCTGAAGAGCTCAGAGGCATTCCTTGCATAGTTTTAAGAGCAGTCTCAAAACATTCCTGTTTAGATCCGCTTTTAGTTAAGAAACTCTATCTTAATAGTTTTATCTTATTTACTTTACTTTTTATTATCTTACTTCACTTTTTACTTTTTATGTTATTTTAATATTTTTATCTTTAATTTCTTTTAACATTTTCTTTTTGTCTTTTTGTCTTTGTCTTATCTCCTTTTAATGTTTCTTTTATTTATACTGTAAAGCACTTTGAGTTACATGTATGTATGAAAGGTGCTATACAAATAAAGATTATTATTATTATATTATTATTATTATTATTATGTGTACATTACAAAGCGTGCAACATAAAATGCTAATTTGTACACGTTTTTTAAATCCTAATTGGTTGCTCATACATGCGATCTTAAAATATTTTATGCAATCACATATGCTTATGTACGGAGGGGACATGGGTAAAAAATAAAAATTAAACGAGGGAACGTTTTACCATTCGAGCGCACGTTTTCTGTAATTTGTGCTCACGATTTATTCGTTCGTGCGCACGATTAACAATTCGTGCGCACGATTAACAATTCGTGCGCACGTTTTGTTTTAATCGTGCGCACGTTTTAATTAAACTCATGCTCACGATTTAGTAATTCGTGCGCACGTTTTCATTCATTCAGCAACATTAAAATTAGTCATAAATGTTCATTAAAAGACTTAGAATTCGCTTCAGATGCCGTTTACTGATTGTGATTCCCTGCTGTGCAATGGAAGCTACAATGTCCTCATGACGCATAAGCAAATAAGACCTAATAAACGTATCTCTGTTCATTGTGGCATAAATCTAAACAATCAAAGTATATACAGTTTCAGGGAACTGTTACTGCCTCTCTCCTTGTATCTGCAATGTATGCGCTTAGGCCAGTAGGGTTTGCAAATGAATGAATGAAAACGTGCGCACGATTAAAACAAAACGTGCGCACGAATTGTTAATCGTGCGCACGAATTACTAAATCGTGAGCACGAGTTTAATTAAAACGTGCGCACGATTAAAACAAAACGTGCGCACGAATTGTTAATCGTGCGCACGAATTAATAAATCGTGAGCACGAATTACAGAAAACGTGCGCTCGAATGGTAAAACGTTCCCTCGTTTAATTTTTATTTTTTACCCATGTCCCCTCCCGGGCTCGGTACTTATACATATGATAACCTCCAATTAACATAAAGATTTGTGTAACTAAATCCAAAACTTTGAGGAATGATACTAGCACCTAATCTAACCAGGTTTCTATTCGAAAACATTATGTGCATTTATGAAAAGTCGATTTAAGTGTGAATTATGTGAAAAAAGTGAATTATGTATGTTCCCATACACAGTTTGTGTTTTATGCACTTCTGGTGTTTTCTCAGAAGTGTGTTAATTAGGTGATGCGGAAACGGGTTTGAGGAATTGAGCGGCCAGGTGTAGGATTTTTATTTATGACATTTAACTACTCTATCTGCTTTCCTACAACCAAGGACGGAAATAGGTGCATTAGAAGGATTAACTTGCGTGAAAACAAAATATAGTTGGTAAAAATTTAAGGGAACACACTTCTCAAACATCTCAGTGTAGGTTATTAAATATACATAATTAACTTTATAAAGTTTCTTGCTATAAACAATAGCCTGGTTTGTAATGTAATGTGGGGGTGCAGAGAGCAAGACGAAGAGGCGAGAGCAGCTAGAGTATAGCTTCTTTATTTATTCGATAGTTAGAGACACACACTTAAATACTAAGATGACAACAAGAGACAGGTGACATGAATAACACAGACACACACACACACACATACACACACATCAGAACACACATGGAAGTTTATATATGGACAGGTACACATCAACAAATACATTGACACACCCAAAGGGAGGAGTCAGGGGCTGTACCATGACATAACCCCCCCACCACCACCACCAGGAGTAGCTCCTCCTGGACTCACAACGAAGGGCAGTACCAGAGTGCTGATCCGTTGGAACCCTTTCCTGGGAACTGCCTAAAACAGCCTCCCTAGGGACATAAAGGGGAACATAGAAGAAATGAACACCGGGACAGGGACTGTTCCCTCATACAGGTGACACTTCTACCTACTCCTACCTACTGACAACTCCTACCTACTGACAACAAACAACTGACAACTAATGACGACAAGACAAACACTTAAATACCAAGACAACAATAAGGGACAGGTGACATGAATAATACAGACACACATTGGAACACTCACAGAAGTTAATATATGGACAGATATAGATGCAAAGACAAATACAAGGACATGTCCAAAAGTAAGAGTCAGGGGCTGCACCATGACATATCAGAGGTTGACTATAAACATGTACAGCAGACGCGATACTTTATAGGGAATTGGTGTTAGCATACATTTACCTTTATCTGATACTATTTATGACCTCATGCTACCACAAGGGAATTTGTCCATATGTATTCTGCTGTTGTTTATTATTATGATAAATATCATAATAAAATTGTCATGAGGTACACCAATGCTCCATGATTAAAAAAAATGTGTACAAACTATTTTTCACAGTACATGAATATATATGAATATAAAGTATATAAGTAAAACTAAAGAAAATGTGTGCGTGAAAATAAGTCCGTACATATGTGGAACTCCAGAACATCTTGCCACACATGACGCGAAAGAGAGAGCCATAGTCCAACAGGGTCACACTACATGAAACTAAAAATTCAATTGCCCTTTCTGTCTGTAACATGCGTCACATAATCCAAGCATGCAAAATAAGCTGTTTCATGAAGATCAAGTTTGCAATGTTTCCAATGCTTTTTGAAGCAAGTTTGTTCTTTTGCATTTAGCAATTTTGTTCTCAAAAGAGCGATTTCTTGCCTTCTGTTTTGCAGAGTAACTTGAAAACAAACGTTAGAAATAGGGTTGCAGCGGTAACCGGTTTCACGGTATACCACGGTATTAAAATACACGGTTATCATACCGTGTGCGTTTGCTTATTACCGGTAAAAAGCAAGCCAGCGGAGAAACTAACCCGCGCATGCGCAACTCCGCTCTGGTTCAGCTACTCAGCACAGCGGTGAGAATGGCAGAAAGCGTATCAGACTTAACAATTTTTTTAACAAAAAAAAGCTAAACTAAAGTCAGCGCGAAAATGACGTAATCGCGGTGGCTCCGCCCGTGCGCGAGGGTCTCACGCGCTGTCGATTCGCGAGGTCGTGCACCTCTCGAATTTTGTAACTTTGCGCGCGCCGCGACTCAGCGCAATGAACAAAGTCATGTTTGCAGGATTCATACACCTTTACAAGGTGGAATTAAAGCACTTGTACGTAACTTTAAAGGTCCGTTTCAATATCTCCCAGCACCTTAAACTTAATAAAGTTAAATATTTATACATATACTCGAAATAATTCGCTTTTTCATCACATTATTTAATGGTTGTTTATTTTCAAAACGCCCAATCTTAACGTCTTCACGTTTTCTCATGTTTCATCCTGGAATTACAAGAGGCTCGTATTTGTTAACGTAATACGAGAGAACTGTGCGGAGTCGCGCTATGGTCACTAGTGAAAAGAATAAACCTAGCTTTTTATGGTCCTTGCTTTCACTGGATGTGAAAGACGCCATTAATTTACATGCGTTCATTTTCAAATTCTAACGTGCCTGTTTTTCATATGTTAAAACCAGACTCGGTGTGAAAGCCTTAAAATAGAAATCTCTATTGTGAGGGTCATGTCAGAAATAAATCATCTCTTTCTGCAGTATCTGGTTATATTCTAACTTGGCAGTACAACGGACGTTTACAACAGTTGTTGATCAGACACTGACCCAGGCTGAGTTTATCAGATATTAAATAATTTAAACTTAAATAATTGTACTGAAATCCATGATTTAGGTTTCTCTAATTTTGCAGTATTTATATAAACATGTTTACAGCTTATTTTTTTTTAAAGGAGGCATTTTGTATACAATAGTTCCAGGTTTCTACAATAAATAGTTAATTGAACAAAAAAAACTTGTAATTTCTTTAAGGGTCAGTGTATCTTTTAATAATATACAAACTAACTGTGATACCGTGATAACCGTGATACCGCGGTATTTTCTGAGACGGTTATCATACCGTGAAAATTTCATACCGTTGCAACCCTAGTTAGAAAACATGTGAAAACCAGCTGTTTTATGAAATTATATTATGTTAGCAATGTATCCAATGCATTTCCAAGAAAGTAAACCTGGAAAGCCCCCAAACAGTGTTTCTGAGCATAAATTAGAGCTATAATGCATCTTTTGCAGAATGACTTGAAAACACATATTTTGTTAGAAAACTTTTCATGTGAAAACAAGTTGTTTAAACATGTTTGCAATGTTACAAATTCATTTCCAAGCAAGTAGTAAGTTTTGCATTTAGGCATTCAAAAGAACGTTTTCTGACATTGTTAGCACCCAGTGTTTCTTTCATCAAACCTGCATGTTAGCTACGTCAAGACCTTTTTGAGTAGTGCTGTGGTCTCATGTCAAATGTGACGTTTTCTGTACTCAATTCCATTTTGAATCCATTTTGAATCTTCCAGTGGTCTAAAACCACAAATGCTTGTACGCTTGTTGCAATGCCCTATGTTTTCTTCTGTTTCTTCCATTAAACCTGCATGTTACCTACGCCAAGACCTTTTTGAGTAGTGCTGTGGTGTTTGATTAAGGTTTAGGGGGTGCTGGCAAACATTTTTTGTCAGTTATCCCCCAGCACTCCGGCATAAGGTGAGATTCCCATACCAGGAGTCAAACCCGGGCCGCCTGGGTGAAAACTAGGAATCCTG